>NW_026047695.1:0-118905 GCF_023864345.2 Schistocerca serialis cubense | reverse complement strand
GCTTTATGGTGGTACAACATACAATGTGTGGTTTTCATGAGCAATAAAAAGAGCGGAATTGATGTTTATGTTGATCTCTATTCCAATTTTCTATACTGGTTCCGGAACTCTCGGAACCGAGATGATGGAAAACATTTTTTGATATGTGTATATAAATGATTTAGTAGGTCTTTAAGGGTATTAGCAGATAATGCAATTATCTATATCAAAGTAGCAATGCCAGAAGATAGTAAGAATTTGCAGGACGACCTGCAGAGAATTGATGAATGGTGCGTGATCTGGCGGTTGACACTGAACGTAAATTAATGTAACATGTTGCACATACATAGGAAAAGAAATTCACTATGTACAGTTACACTATTGATGACAAACAGCTAGAGACAGCGTCTGCCTTAAAATATCTAAGCGCAACTATCTAGAGCAGGGGCGGGCAGGAATCCTGCACGTGTGCGGTGCACATGCACGTGTGCCGTTAACAGGTGTTCTGCGTGCACACAGGGGCAAGCTGGCCACCCGCTTCTCTCCCCTCCCCCACCATACCTTCTCTCCGCTTCTTCCCCTGTAATGCGTTTTGTTTCCTGGACTGCTTTATTGAATGAAGGAATAAGGGTAGTATGAGTGCTTGAAAGTAATCATCGTTTGAAAGAGTACCTATTACCTACGATACGTTTTATTTAATTATCACAGGTGGAGTTTACAATACGTTTAATGTCTGGAACAAAATTTCTACATACAGACAAACGCAAACAGTTACGCAAATTTTCATTACTGATGTTTACTCTTAACCGAGACTTATTAATTTTCATGACAGAAAAAAATCTCCCACAAAAGTATGTCGAGCCCAACATTGACATTATCTTCGCGGCTTCACGATGGAGACGAGGAGACTTGCTGTGGGAAGTCGTGATAAAAATCTATCACACGTCTTGCCAAAAGGTACCTGTCTCTCAGACGAGAATTACGCTGTAGACCTATTTGTTCCATTTGCAAACTGGGATGAATATCATCTACAGAAACAGCAGATTGTCTCGAGAACTATTCAAAACCTTTGGATAAGTAAGATATACCCCCAAATCGCTTGAGAAATTCCTCTTTTATTGCACTAAGAACGGCAACATACTGAAATTTATTATAATGGCGTTCAATATTAAACTTCCGCTGACCAGCGAGAATACTGTCACATATTATACATTTCCAATTTTCACGTTGTTGCACAGAGAAAAAATGATTCTCCCATTCCTTTTTAAAAGATAGCAAATCTCCAATTCTCCGTTTCGTTGATTCACTCTGCATTTTCCGGTTACTGAAATTCACTACGCAGTGGTCGCTTCGCTTCAACGTCCGCAGCTTAGCCTGGAACTACACTGCGGCAACCTGCCGGCTGCCGACACTGCTCCGTTTGACGCCTGCACGCGAGCAGCACACGTGCAGCGCTGTGTGCTCATGAGCCGCCTGCAACGTTTGCCCGCCCCTGATCTAGAGCGACCTTAAGTGGAATGACCACATAAAACAGACAGTGGGAAAAGCAGATTCCAGACTCACAGTCATCGGAAGAATCTTAAGGAAATGTAACTCATACACGAAAGAAGTGGCTTGTAAAGCGCTAGTTCGCCTGATTCTTGAGTATTTTTCATTTATCTGTGATTCTATCAGCTAGGACTGATAGAGGGGATAGAGAAGATCCAACGAAGAGCGGCGCGTTTCGTCACGGAATCGTTTAGCTGGCGAGAGAGCGTTACGGAGATGCTACTGGCAGACGTTACAAGAGAGTCGTTGTGCATCACGGAGAGATTTACGTTGAAATTACAGGACAGCACTTTTCAAGAGAGGTCGCACAACATATTACTTCCACACACAAACATCTCGCGTATTGAGGACGAGGAGAAAATTCGGGAAATTAGAGCCAATACAGAGGCTTATGGACAATCATTCTTCCCACGCACTATTCGCGAGTGTAACAGGGTTGAAGGGATCAGGTAGTGGTACCGAAAGTACCCTCCGACACTCACCGTGCCGAGTATGATGCAGATGTTGATGTAGGTGAACCGATAGAAACCTTCGCTATATTTGTGACTTGAAACTTGTAAGAGAGGAATCCGGATTTTTGATTTAAGTACTGTTGAAGCTAATTTTAGACTGTGAAGAGGGGAGGGGGAGGGGCCATGGGGGGGGGGGGGGAGAGGGGGGGCTCAAAATTAACTTATTTCGATTCTGGGAAACACGCACAGACATACAGAGAGAGGGTAAACACTGTCATAAATGAACGCATGAAACTTTTACGCAATCTGCTTACAAATAATTTACATTTGTTGCACATAGTGCCAGGATTAACTGAACGCATTCCAGAGAATTACTGCACCAGCTGAGTGGTACTAAACGTACAAGGCAGTCACTACCGTCAACACAATGTTTGCAAGCTGCGACCATTAACTTGTCAGACAGTAGATTATGAACATAAAACCGACCAGAAACTTAATATGGGTCAGCGACATTAAAGTCAAACTCACCTAGTTTCTTATCTATTCCAAGCCACTGACAACCGAAAGAAGCACCATTTCAGTTACAATAGGGGTTTTGACTATGATTGATCGTGAAGGAAATGGCTGCCGCAGAGGTTGAAGAACACGAGAAACTGCGTGCAGTACGACCACGTAACGTTTTTCACATATACTGACACGTCTAACAAAAACACAACAGCCTTAACATCCTCGACGAACATACAAATCACACATTTTCGCAACTACCTATGTGCACCATCGCTATCGATCACGTGTCAGTCTCATCTCGAGTTGATTATCTCTTACCTCTACGCCGAGAAAACTTTCTGCTGGGCGCTGGAAAAATGGCTCTGAGCACTATGGGACTTAACTTCTGAGGTCATCAGTCCCCTAGAACTTAGAACTACTTAAACCTAACTAACCTAAGGACATCACACACATCAATGCCCGAGGCAGGATTCGGACCTGCGACCGTAGCGGTCGCGCGGTTCCAGACTGTAGCGCCTAGAACCGCTCGGCCACCCCGGCCGGCGGACGCTGGAAACCTACAATAAGAGCTTCTGTTGCAGAACTCTGTTATAAAATACTGGAAGCTTCAAATTCGCCTCGTTAAGTGACTGTCGAAGACAGAGCAAACAACACAAGTGTCGCGAAGGCACAGCAGCTCGTATACATAAGCCGTTCAAAGAGCAATTATTCGTCGCGGGAAAACACTCAAAGAGTAAATAATACGTGGCGGGAAAAACAATCTCGTAGCGAATATGACTGAAAGTTGCCCATCAGTCGTACAGAATTTTGACATGAACTAGAAATCAAATATATTAACTGAAGCAATGTATTGTTTTGTAAATAACAACGTCGATTGCACTAGCCCCTCTGTCAACCTGTATGATTGCAGAAATTTTTTCATCAATTGATATGACACTATTTATAAAGGCCACAGATTCGACAATTGAACTTGCGTGTCTCAGCGCTGCAGCCTGAAGTTTTTAGCCGACAGTTTGTCATACCGATAGCTAAACATGCTGGCAAAAGAACCGTGAGTATTACTTTTTCTTTCTTTGTTACAGATCTGCGTATTAAAGAAATAAACTTCTGCTAAACCCCTTGTTTATTCACATAAAAATCAATATTTACACGTGATTAGTGTGGTTCTGGACCATTCACGATTTATTCCTATTGGGTATGTGGGTTTTAAAAGTAGCCTCATGACAAGGGGTGTTATCAGGTTTTAGGAAATGTGTCAAAGACTAAAGAGAACAGTCAGCAGTCCACATCATTCATAATTGACAGTTGTTTACCCAGTGGCACCTCAATAAGTTTAAAAGATAACGCAGTGAACGACCTACTAACGGCTCACATTGATTTCTTGTCTATAATGCTCAGAGTATGTGCTAGCCAACATCGAGAAACGAGATATATCCCACTTCTACGGAAAACTATCATCATACAAGGTCCGATCCAAAAGTTTACGTCTGAACGCGTTACTGCAGCGTATATGCAACGTAGCGCAACACCGATGCGAGTGTATAAGCACCGACATGTAGCTGAGGGATTGATGTGACATTCGTGTCTTTCCGACGTGTATGTAGTATATGCTGAAACGTGAACTATGACGAAGTTATCACCAAATGCGTCCAAAGAGGAACAACGTGCTGTTGTTCTTTTCTGCCGAAGGTCAACCGCCGGCAGACATCCATCGGAGTATGAAGAGTGTGTATGGGGAAGCACGTCCGTCGAAAGCTACCGTTGTGGAATGGCACAACAAATTCCGTGCTGATCGCGACTCAATGAACGGCAAATCTACTTCACTGGGCAACGGTAACTGCGCATCACTGGAAATTGAGTAGGATTCGTCTTCGATGGCTGGTCTACAATGGCAGGCAGAGAGAGCAGTGTACAGGCCATTTTCCAGAAAGAAATATTATCGATCCTCAGAATTTCTGTGCTCAAGCCGCAAACTCAACCTTGTGGGTAACGACGTAAACGCAGTGCCAGAAATTACGATTACTGTTGTCACTCTAAACGATGCTATAAACTTTTTTTGGAGAATCCACTGCACACTGGAAATACGTTTCCAATTTATCCCGAATGTGAGAGACGAGATAGTGTGAAAAAATATAAAATGGTCACACTATTTTTCAACATTTCCCAGACATTGTGAGAACTCTAGAGAAATTGTCTGCAAACGGAAATTATGATCTGCGATCAGTTGCACTCAGCCATACCAAACCAGTGCTCATCTTACTTTTACAGACAATAGGCAACTACTCAGCAGTTATAGAACTAGTACTTCACGCGATATTGGCAACGCCTCTATTATTCCTAACTAAGATCCAATGTTTCTTCGGACATGCACTGCAGCGACTAAGTCGTTATGAAATATACGAAATGTATTCGCAGTTGTGAATATGGACAATCATCAGCTGTATAATGGAATGACGGCAGTGGAAACTTGTGCCGGACCGACGCTCGATCCTCGATTGCCAGCCTATCTCCAGCCGTCGCCTTACCATTTGACTACCCTAGCACGATAAATGGCCACACCCGAACTACCATATACCGTTAACCATCTGACTACAACCTGTACTAGTACATCCATTATGTATATTTCCGTGGAGAGGAGATAGTTCACTTGAAATTCGCTTGACCAGAATCGGCGGACAAATACGATAGTGCAGTGCCTGTGTTATACAGAATGGATGGAGACCCATCGTGAAATGTAGAAGCAATTTCGGGTGTGCCCAAGGGAAGTACGTTGGCACCCTTTCTGTTCGTGTTGTGTTGTTGTGGTCTTCAGTCCTGTGACTGGTTTGATGCAGCTCTCCATGCTACTCTATCCTGTGCAAGCTTCTTCATCTCCCAGTACCTACTGCAACCTACATCCTTCTGAATCTGCTTAGTGTATTCATCTCTTGGTCTCCCTCTACGATTTTTACCCTCCACGCTGCCCTCCAGTACTAACTTGCTGATCCCTTGATGCCTCAGAACATGTCCTACCAACCGATCCCTTCTTCTAGTCAAGTTGTGCCACAAACTCCTCTTCTCCCCAATTCTATTCAATACCTCCTCATTAGTTATGTGATCTACCCATCTAATCTTCAGCATTCTTCTGTAGCACCACATTTCGTTAGCTTCTATTCTCTTCTTGTCCAAACTATTTATCGTCCATGTTTCACTTACATACATCGCTACACTCCATACAAATACTTTCAGAAACGACTTTCTGACACTTAAATCTATACTCGATGCTAACAAATTTCTCTCCTGCAGAAACGCTTTCCTTGCCATTGCCAGTCTACATTTTATATCCTCTCTACTTCGACCATCATCAGTTATTTTGCTCCCCAAATAGTAAAACTCCTTTACTACTTTAAGTGTCTCATTTCCTAACCTAATTCCCTCAGCATCACCCGACTTAGTCGACTACATTCCATTATCCTCGTTTTGCTTTTGTTGATGTTCGCCTTATATCCTCCTTTCACGACACTGTCCATTCCGTTCAACTGCTCTTCCAAGTCCTTTGCTGTCTCTGACAGACTTACAATGTCATCGGCGAACCTCAAAGTTTTTCTTTCTTCTCCATGGGTTTTAATACCTACCCCCAAATTTTCTTTTGTTTCCTTTACTGCTTGCTCAATATACAGATTGAATAGAATCGGGGAGAGGCTACAACCCTGTCGTACTCCCTTCCCAACCACTGCTTCCCTTTCATGTCCCTCGACTCTTATAACTGCCATCTGTTTTCTGTGTAAATTGTAAATAGCCTTTCGCTCCCTGTATTTTACCCCTGACACCTTCAGAATTTGAAAGATAGTATTCCAGTCAACATTGTCAAAAGCTTTCTCTAAGTCTACAAGTGCTAGAAACGTAGGTTTGCCTTTCCTTAATCTTTCTTCTAAGATTAGTCGTAGGGTCAGTATTGTCTCACGTGTTCCAACATTTCTACGGAATCCAAACTGATCTTCCCCGAGGTCGGCTTCTACCAGTTTTTCCATTCGTCTGTAAAGAATTCGCGTTAGTATTTTGCAGCTGTGACTTATTAAACAAATAGTTCGGTAATTTCACATCTGTCAACACCTGCTTTCTTTGGGATTGGAATTATTATATTCTTCTTGAAGTCTGAGGGAATTTCGCCTGTCTCATACATCTTGCTCACCAGATGGTAGAGTTTTGTCAGGACTGGCTCTCCCAAGGCCGTCAGTAGTTCTAATGGAATGTTGCCTACTCCCGGGGCCTTGTTTCGACTTTGGTCTTTCAGTGCTCTGTCAAACTCTTCACGCAGTACCATTTCATCTTCATCTACATCCCCTTCCATTTCCATAATATTGTCCTCAAGAACATCGCCCCTGTATAGACCTTCTATATACTCCTTCCACCTTTCTGCTTTCCCTTCTTTGTTTAGAACTGGGTTTCCATCTGAGCTCTTGATATTCATACAAGTGGTTCTCTTTTCTCCAAAGGTCTCTTTAATTTTCCTGTAGGCAGTATCTATCTTACCCCTAGTGAGATAAGCCTCTACATCCTTACATTTGTCCTCTAGCCATCCTTGCTTAGCCATTTTGCACTTCCTGTCGATCTCATTTTTGAGACGTTTGTATTCCTTTTTGCCTGCTTCACTTACTGCATTTTTGTATTTTCTCCTTTCATTAATTAAATTCAGTATCTCTTCTTTCAAAGCTACCCATTCTTCTTCTACTGTATTTCTTTCCCCCATTCCTGTCAATTGTTCCCTTATGCTCTCCCTGAAACTCTGTACAACCTCTGGTTTAGTCAGATTATCCAGGTCCCATCTCCTTAAATTCCAACCTTTTTGCAGTTTCTACAGTTTGTAGCGGGACTTTGAATTTCGCCGCGCTACACTCGTTCCCTCAGATAAAAAATATCCCGTCGCAGCGGTATGAGCGCTCAACGGCAGAGAAAATAATAAAATTGTAACTCTTCTTTTGTTTTTCTATGCGTTTCTTGATTGTCTCTTCGGTTGAAGCTTAAGGCAGACGTGATCTGATGAAAACGTTAAAAAAAACTTAGCTTGATCTGATTTTAATGTGTAGACATATTGTGGAAGTTGTTAAGAAATTCGGAGGATGGAAGTAGCAAAGTAAATTAAATTGCATACAGTATCAAGATGATTTTAATTGGTATAAATTAGTGATTCCTGGACGATTGCAAGATTTCGGAGCAGACTTTTCACGCCGAAATGAAGGAGATTTTTGAAGACCTGGACGCTGCACGAAAGAAGACAAGTTAACCTGGTAAAGGATGAACTCTTATCTACTCCACTTCCCCCTGTCAGTTACATTTTGTTATTCTCTGTTCTTTTCAATAATTTTTGTAGTGGAAATTGGTTTAACTTTTGCTCAAAAACGCCACAAGGAACATCCCAACTATAGCTTTTCCGTAATACGAAGTCCGATCTGCATTAACGATTAACGATTTAAAAAAAAAAAAAAAATTCACTTACGATTTCTTCCCACATTTTCAACCTTTTTTCTGTTTCTTTTCTTCTTTTTCTTTTTTTATTAACCACTACAAGTTTTAATCTACAGGTCATAACCAATAGATTGTGGTAAGAGTCTACATCTGCACCTGGAAATGTCTTACAATTTAAAATCTGGTTCCTAAATTTCTGTCTTACCATTGTATAATCTGTCTGATACATTTTAGTATCTCCAGGGTTCTTCCATGTGTACCACCCTACTTTCATGGATCTTGAATCAAGTGTCAGCTATGGTTAAGTTATGCTCTGTGCAAAATTCTACCAGGCGGATTCCTCTTTCATTTATTAGCCCAAATCCATATTCACCTACTATGTTTCCTTTTCTTCCTTTTCCTCCTGTCGAATTACAGTCACACATGACTATTAAATTTTCGTCTCCCTTCACTACCTGAATAATTTCTTTTATCTCATTACACATTCCATCAATTTCTTCATCATCTGCAGAGCTAGTTGGCATATAAACTTGTACTACTGTAGTAGGTTTGGGCTTCGTGTCTATCTTGGCCTCAATGATGCGTTCACTATGCTGTTTGTAGTAGCTTACCCGCACTCCTACTTTTTTATTCATTATTAAACCTACTCCTGCATTACCCCTATTTGATTTTGTATTTATAACCCTGTATTCACCTGACCAAAAGTCTTGTTCCTCCTGCCACCGAATTTCACTAATTCCTACTATATCTAACTTTGACCTATCCATTTCCCTTTTTAAATTTTCTAACCTACCTGCCCGATTAAGGGATCTGACATTCCACGCTCCGACCCATAGAACGCCAGTTTTCTTACTCCTGATAACGACAACCTCTTGAGTAATCCCTGCCCAGAGATCTGAATGGGGGATTATTTTACCTCAGGAATATTTTACCCAAGAGGACGCCATCATCATTTAATCATACAGTAAAGCTGCATGCCCTCGGGGAAAATTACGGCTGTAGTTTTCCCTTGCTTTCAGCCGTTCACAATACCACAACAGCAAGGCCGTTTTGGTTAGTGTTACAAGGCCAGATCAGTCAATCATCCAGACTGCTGCCCCTGCAACTACTGAAAAGGCTGCTGTCCCTCTTCAGGAACCACACGTTTGTCTGGCCTCTCAACAGATACCCCTCCGTTGTGGTTGCACCTACAGTACGGCCATCTGTATCGCTGAGGCACGCAAGCCTCCCCACCAACGGCAAGGTCCATGGTTCAGGGGGGGGGGGGGGAGGGTGGCCTTCCTGTTCAGGTTGTATATTAATGATTTTGTAGACAATAATAATACACTACTGGCCATTAAAATTGCTACACCAAGAAGAAATGCAGATGATAAACAGGTATTCATTGGACAAATATATTACACTAAAACTGACATGTGATTACATTTTCACGCAATTTGGTTGCATAGATTCTGAGAAATCAGTACCCAGAACAAACACCTGTGGCTGTAATAACGGCCTTGATACGCCTGGGCATTGAGTCAAACAGAGCTTGGATGGCGTGTACAGGTACAGCTGCCCATGCAGTTTCAACATGATACCACAGTTCATCAAGAGTAGTGACTGGTGTATTGTGACGAGCCAGTTGCTCGGACAGCATTGACCAGACGTTTTCAATTGGTGAGAGATCTGGAGAATGTGTTGGCCAGGGCAGCAGTCAAACATTTTCTGTATCCTGAAAGGCCCGTGCGGGACCTGCAACATGCGGTCGTGCATTATCCTGCTGAAACGTAGGGTTTCGCAGGGATCGAATGGAGGGTAGAGCTACGGGTCGTAACACATCTGAAATGTAACATCCACTGTTCAAAGTGCCGTCAATGCGAACAAGAGGTGACCGAGACGTGTAACCAATGGCACCCCATACCATCACACCGGGTGATACGCCAGTATGGCGATGACCAATACACGCTTCCAATGTGCGTTCACCGCGAAGTCGCCAAACACGGATGCCACCATCATGATGCTATAAACAGAACTGGGATTTATCCGAAAAAATGACGTTTTGCCATTCGTGCACCCAGGTTCGTCGTTGAGTACACCATCGCAGGCACTCCTGCCTGTGACGCAGCGTCTAGGGTAACCGCAGCCATGGTCTCCGAGCTGATAGTCCACGCTGCTGCAAACGTCGTCGAACTGTTCGTGCAGATGATTGTTATCTTAGAAACGTCCCCAACTGTTGGCTCAGGGATCGAGACGTGGCTGCGCGATGCGTTACAGCCATGCGGATAAGATGCCTGTCATCTCGACTGCTAGTCATACGAGGCCGTTGGGATCCAGTGCGGCGTTCCGTATTACCCTCCTGAACCCTTCGATTCCATATTCTGCTAACAGTCACTGGATCTCGACCAACGCGAGCAGCAATGTCGCGATACGATAAACCGCAATCGCGATAGGCTACAATCCGACCTTTATCAAAGTCGGAAACGTGACGGTACGCATTTCTCCTCCTTACACGAAGCATCACCAGGCAACGCCGGTCAACAAGTGTTTGTGTATGAGAAATCGGTTGGAAACTTTCCTCATATCAGCACGTTGTTGGTGTCGGCACTGGCGCCAACCTTGTGTGAATGCTCTGAAAAGCTAATCATTTGCGTATCACAGCATCCTCTTCCTGTCGGTTTAATTTCGCGCCTGTAGCACTTTATCTTCGTGGTGTAGCAATGTTAATGGCCAGTAGTGTAGTAGCATAAGGCTCTTTGCAGCTGATGCACTTATCTATATGAAGTACTATCTGAAAGAAGCTGAATAAATATTCAGTCAGATCTTAATAAAATTTCAATGTGTGCAGAGATTGGAAACTTGCTTTAAAAGTTCAGAAACGTAAAATTGTGCACTTCATAAAACAAAAACAAATGCCTATGACTATAATATCAATGGTTCATTGTTGGAATAGGTCAACTCATACAGATACCTGGGTGTGACACTCTGCAAGGACATGGAACGATCAAATGGGCTCAGTCGTGTTAACAGCAGACGGTAGACTTCGGTTTATTGGTCGAATACTGGACAGGTGCAATCAGTCTGCAAAGGAGATGGCTTACAAAGCACTCGTACGACCAGCCTGCGAATACTGTTGAAGTGTGTGGGACTCGCACCAAATAGGAATAACATGGGATATTGAACGTATACAGAGAAGGGTAGCACGAATGTTCACAGTTTTGCTTTAATCCGTGGGAGAGTGTCACAGAAATACTGAATCAATTGGAATAAAAAGACTCTTGAAGATAGACATAAACTATTCCGAGAAAGTCTATTAACAGAGTTTCAGGAACCGGCTTTAAACGATGACTCTAGGTATATACTACAGTGTTGTACGTTTAGCTGACATAGGGATCGTGAGGATAAGATTAGAATAATTACTGCACAGACAGAGGCATGAAACGATCATTCTTCCCCCACCCGATACGTCAATGGTGAGGGAAGAAACACTAATAACTGGTAAAATGGGACGTACCCCCTGCCATGCATCTCACGTGGTTTACAGAGTGTAGATGTAGAATTAGATGTAGAAATCCGAGAAAATTGTCACTAAACGAAAATGTTATATTGTTATGAAAGTGCACTCTTATGTTTAAAATGTTAATTAAAACAGTCTTTCACCAGTTTTCTGTTGTATTTGTTAAGAAATGATGCCTCTTGTTCCTGCTCTCTGTTTCAAATGGTTGAAACGGCTCTGATCACTACGGGACTTAACATCTGAGGTCATCAGTCCCCTAGACTTAGAACTACTTAAACCTAACTAACCTAAGGACATCACACACATCCATACCCGAGGCAGGATTCGAACATGCGAGAGTAGCAGCAGCGCGGTTCCGGACTGAAGCTCCTAGAACCGCTCGGCCACGACGGCCGGCCTCCCTGTTTCTTGAGACTAACATGACTCCCATCGACTCTAGCTCGGGTCCTTGGTGCGGCTTTGCATGTGGTATAGATGGGGACAAACCATGAGGATCGGATCACGATTTTGTAAGATCCACTCATCCTGACAAAGCACAATGAATGAAATAATTTGGCCCATAAGGTTTTCACAGTGCTCGGTAGCAAACACTGGGCATGCAACAGTACGTCCCAGTAACTATTATATCATTCACTCTAGAGTTTACAATTTTACCCCAAATAGAGCAGCACTCTTCGTGACGTACATTTACTCTAAGAGAAGGAAATCGCCTGTTTTTCCGAAGGTCATGTCGGTCTTACACCTGTAAATTTCGGTGGCTTCTGTGGGCTATGGACAGGATCCGGTCGGTCAAGGATCATTTAATGCTTTTTAAATGTCCAACACTCGGCTGACAACCATCAAAAACTTTTATGCGTAGAGGAGACTGGGGCACAGTGAGCAGTGGGTCACACTGACCAATTGATTATGTAAAATCTGTGGCTGTGAGGATACCATCATAGCTTTGCACATGTAGCCTACACCCTCTTTGCATCTAGAAGAGTCGGCCGAAGTGGCCGAGCGGTTAAAGGCGCTGCAGTCTGGAACCGCACGACCGCTACGGCCGCAGGTTCGAATCCTGCCTCGGGCATGGATGTGTGTGATGTCCTTAGGTTAGTTAGGTTTAAGTATTCCTAAGTTCTAGGGGACTTATGACCACAGCAGTAGAGTCCCATAGTGCTCAGAGCCATTTGAACAGTCCCTGCTGACATGCAGAGTCAATGGATTCATGAAACTGTCTCCATACCCGTACACGTCCATCCGCTCGATACAATCTGAAACGAGACTCGTCCGAACAGCCAACATGTTTCCAGTCATCAACAGTTCAATGGGTGTGGATGGGCCCAGGCGAGGTGTAAAGCTTTGTGTCAAGCAGTCATCAAGACTACACGAGTGGGCCTTCGGCTCCGACGGCCCATGTCGAGGATGTTCCATTGAATGGGTCGCACGCTGACACTTGTTGATGTCCCAGCACTGAAATCTGTAGCAACTTGCGGAAGGGTTGCAGTTCTGTCGCGCTGAACGAATCTTTTCAGTCGTCGTTGGTCCCTTGCTTGCGGGATCTTTTTCCGGCTGCAGCGATGTCTGAGATTTGATGTTTTACCAGATTCCTGATATTCACGGTACACTCGTGAAATGGTGGTACGGGAAAATCCCCACGTCATCACTGTCTCGGCGATGCTGTGTCCCATCGCTAGTGCGCCGACTATAACACCACGTTCAGACTCACTTAAATCTTGATAACCTACCATTGTTTCAGCAGTAGCCGATCTGATAACTGCGACAGACACTTGTTGTCCTATGTAGGCGTTGCCTACAGCAACGCCGTATTCTGCCTGTTTACGTATCTCTGTATTTGAATACACATGCCTATACCACTTCAGAGTAGTTGACTGTTTCACCACTCCCCATTTGGTACAGAGTCCCGTCCGCAGTACCAGTGCGTTAGCATCTCTGTTCATGTACTTTGTCTCAGCTGTGTCTACTCAGAATATGTAGACACACACACACACAACAGAGAAAAAAAGTACAACCCAACAACAAGTACGTCTACGTGAAAATGTTTCGCGTTGAGTGCAGGGTGGCAGACCGAACAGTGTGAGAAACTTATTGTAAATGTACTTAACGTCATCCATAGCAACCTAACAAAACATGGTAACATACATGTACCAAATTTTGTCTTAGTGAGAATGACAGTATGTCCAAATACAGGTTCGATTTTCGAATGTTTTTCTTCGTAAGAGACCAAACCACAGTAACTGGTTAAAAGTGGAGGACTCTTTCTGTAAATATAATGGATGAAGAGAGCTAATACAGCCGACGGAGTTGTTTTCAAATCGATAGTTCAATTAATTTGCTCCATCTTATTTCTGATTATGATAAAATCATATGAATTTTTAAGTCGATGTAATCGACACCGACGATTAACAGTAAATACTTAATGACGGCTCTCTATTTACAGACGTCGGCCCCTTGTGTCAATTCCCGCATTGTCCTCTACCCGGGGACGAAAGACCACGCCGCCACGTGCATCAGAGGTCAAGCGATTCATTATTTATTTGGAGGTGGTGTTACAGAACTCGTGGATTTTTGGAACTGTTTAAACGATCCTCATTGCGCTATTGTGAAGAACCCTAAGTACAGTCAACACTTCTCGAAATTCTTGCGGAGCATCTTCCACGATCCGCCCCGTAGTTGGATTATTCACCGCAGGAGATAATGTGATACATTCACACAAGCAGATGATCAGATAACGGTGCGTACACGACGTTACAGGAAGACATGCCATGAAAAAAGAGCGCCGGCGTCCGTAGAGTATCGACGCCGCGTGTGCGTGTTACAGAAGTGTTACCTTGTGTTTGTTTTTCTTTCTTTCAGAGACAAATCAGGAGAAATGCGGATTTTTTTTTTTGTCAAAAAACGAATGAATAATCTCCTGTGGCCATTTGCCCGTTCCATAAGTTCCCGTTTGGGGACGGAGACATCATGTCCAGACCTCGTACAATGACCCCTGCTCGCTTCGCCCCCAGACCATTCCTTCTGTTCCTTGACCCTACATAAAAAAGTGGTCAGGTGTTGGACTATCAAGCAGGCGAGCTGTGTTCAAACCTCCCGTGTGCCAAAAACTTTTTTTTTTTTTACCGTTCGCCGTATTCAAATTTGTGTCTGTATCGTGGTGTAACGTCCGTTTGCAACACTGAAGTGTAAGGAAAGGACCTATAATGACAGTAGATTCTGCTCAACTACTCTATTAGCAGCCGAAAGGAAGTGGCTCTCAATTGGGAAGCGCAAGCGTTTGATGACAAAGAGACAAGTCAATCGAATCCTCCACCGGAAAACATGTCTAGTGTATCAGACACGGCATTACTGACAGAATGTGTGTTATATGACACGAATCTCTTACAGACGCACCTAATTTGTACGCCTGGTGAGTGAGTGAGATACGCCTCCTTGCCCGATTTAGGTGTTCGTATGAATTTGAAAGTGGTCACTCCCAAGGAAATGACGAAAACATATACGAGGGCTGCTGAATAAAGAATTACCATAATTTTTTATGGTCGTAATTTCTAGCGCTAAGATTGACTCTTACGATATTCTGTTAGCTTAATGTGCAGCAAACAGCCCGCAGTAGTTTCAATGTTGGGACTCCTGGTTCCCGCCTGTGAGAGGCAGGCAAGGTCAGACATGTTCAGTGTCGCCTTCCGCTGCAATGCAGGTAACACGCAAAGAGTAACACGCAAGGAACAATATGCGGCTTTGAAATTCTGCTTTCGTCTCAACAAATCTTCAACTGAGGCCTCTACAATGTTACAGGAGGCCTACGGAGAGTCTGTTCTTCCCTACAGCACAGCTCGAAGGTGGTTTAAAGTGTTTAACGGGGGGAGACAATCAATTTCAAAGTAAGGTGGACCCGGTGCTCCAGTTACTGCTCTTACGGAAGAAAACACCAACACTGCTGCCGTCATTGTGAGAGAGGATCGACGAGTTACCTTAAGATCACTTTCCTGAAATACTCTACATTTCGTTGGGTGCCACCCACACGTTGCTGACAGAACAATTACACATGACACCTGTTTGTGCGCGATGGGTTCCAAGACTGTTGATTCCCAAGCAAAAGGACATTTGCGTGCAGATCTGCATGCAGTTAAAATTGATGTTAGAGGAAGATCCGGAGTATCTTTCAAATGTAATCACTGCTGACGAAACTTGGCTACATCATTTTGATCCTGAGAGCAAACAGCAAAGCTCTGTGTGGAAATCTCCTTCATCACCAACCCCCCACCCAGCAAAAGAAAAGCAAAAGTGGTTGCTTCTGCTGGGAAAGTTAGGGTCATCTCATTCTCTGATATTCATGGAGTGGTTTATCAGGATGTTGTACCTGTACACACATCAGTAACTGGACAATACTACAGGGATGTCCTAAGAACATTACAAGTCTGTATCAGGCGCAAAAGACCATATTTCCGTGAAGCAGGCTGGAAGCTGCACCACGATAATGCGCGGCCGCATATTGCCAATATTATCTTGCAAGAATCAACGTGAAGTGCATCCCTGACCCTCCCTATAGTTCGGGGTTAGCCCAAAGTGACTTTTTTCTATTCCCTAACATGAAGAAACGCCTTTGTGGGAGGCGTTATCAATCATCAGAATCAGTGGCGAAGGCTGCGGAAGCGATTTTGAAGGATGTCTCAAAAAATGGTTTCCAGCACGTATTTGAAGAGTGGCAGAAACGCTGGGACAAGTGCATCGGATTCATGGGAGACTACTTTGAGAAGGAGCATGAAAATTATGAGAATGATAAAGGTATGTTGTCAAAAAAAAATTACGATCATTCTTTATTGAACAGACCTCGAAGTTTGTTACATAAGCTGCAAAAAATGAACGCAACAGTTTCACAATCACATACTTTCACTGTGTTCTGTGAAAACATATGTTTTTAACGGTTTTGAAGTTGCGTTCCTTTTTGGAAGTTTCAACTCTCGAACTCCTTTGTTGTATCATGGTTCACACCGGTTTACTTGTTTTCATTTATGTGAGACATCTATATGGTACTCCGCCTGCTCTCACTATTCACGACGTTTACCTGCAACGGTAACGCATTCATGACTCATATTCTCTAACCAGTTTATAGTATAACAAGGGCCAAGATTATGGAAAGAGAACAAGCATTTCAGTGACCGAACGGACAGTTCATAATGTTGTGAAGAAAATAAAAATAAGTACCACCAGAGAGTTTCGAACCTGGCTCGTCAGTTTCACAGTCAAATACCGAACACACTTTTCCATGACGCCACAGCTGTTCACTTGCGCTCAGCACTACACCTGCTAAGCTTCAATCGTTCACTTATAATTTTTACTTTTTTCTCGCAGCTCAGTACACCTTCCTCCTTTTTTCATGCATGATCTGTGTTCAGTTTTTGACGGGATATCCACTGGGCCATCATACCACTAAATCCGACCGCGCTAGCTGTGTGTTTTGGTTTGAAGAATCAAAGTCGGCGACACACTTCAAAATAATTTCCGTACGCTAGAGATCTTCCTAGTAGGCCTACAGTTTATGAGTGGCATAAATGTTTTCTAGAAACGGGGTGCTGAGTAAGACATGGGAAATCATCAGGTCGTCCAAGCACATCTGATGACGTCATTGAGCGAGTGAGACAACTTTTTGTCAACAGCCTTACGAAATTGACCCAGCATGCATCTCGCGAACTGCAAACCCCACATATGACCATTTGGCGAGTGTTGAGAAACCGTTTGTATTTGAAACCGTGCAGATTGACGATTGTACAAGCAATAAAACACACTGATAAAATTGCTCGCAAGAACATCTTTGCGGATATGTTAAATTGATTACATGAGGATGAAAATTTCTTCGACAAAATCATCTTTCCTGACGAGTCGACTTTTCACTTAAGTGGCAAGGTTGACACACTTAACTGTAGGATTTGGGGCAGTGAAAATCAACATCAAATATTGCATCGTGTTCGTGATAGCCCTAAACTGAACACTTCTTGTGTATTGAGAAAGAACAAAGGGTACGGCCCCTTTTTCCGTGAGAGAGCCATCAATGGGAGAGCGTACCTAGATATGTTGCAATTTTTGATACCACAGCTCGAAATGTTTACTTCATACAAGATGGTACACCAGCCCACTACCGGGCTGACATCTGGGATTTTCTCAGTGACCACTTACCAAGTCAATTGATTGGCCGCGATGCACCAATTGCATGGTCCGCGCCTTTCCCAAACCTGACACCGCTCGATTTTCTTATGGGGATTCATCAAGGATATTGTGCTTTGTACCTCCTGTGGCAGCTTCTCTACCTGAAGTTGAGCAAGAATTTATGCCGCCACTAAGCAAGTTACACTTGCAACGCTACAAGGAGTGTGAGAAGAAATTGACTCCGATGGAATGCGTGCAGGATAAGCAACGGAAGCCACATACAACATCTTTAGTTTAAGGTAAAAAAATAACTTGATGTGTTTCCCTTCAAAATAACATTAAACCCAGGTCTATATCTTCTTTCAATAAATGCATATGAATTTTTAAAGTTATAAAGTGCTTTTTGAAACACCCTGTATATGAACGGTTGCGAAAAGCTGTATCAACGCTCACCGGCTACACTGACCCCCATTTCTTCATAAAATCTGGAAGCTCTTAGGGTAAATGCCCCACCACAAAATCACGCTCCATGGTTTCAGTATTCCAATTTGTAAAATGGACGTTGAGGATTTTAGAACATTTAAGAGTGTTATCGACCTCTCTATCACACCTAAAACTGGTGTTCATCGTAACAATGTACTTTTAAGAAATTTTGAAATGATAAAATCTTCAATGGGTTTCCGTGAACATTGTTTAAAGCAACGTATTCTTGATTGGAATAGTGGGAGGCCACCATTTTCTTCAAGTCACATCGAGGGAGACCACAATTTGCTATTTCTCCACAGTGTGTAGATGCATCGCAAATCCTAGTGCCCTGTAGATGGAAGGCAAATACCAACCTTGAAACACGAGCTCTTAACAAAATACTGTTTCAAACTTGAAACACATAGAGTTAACAAAACTACGACAACTCATGCCTAAAGTGAACAGACAGTTTCGTCTGAGCCTCAAGCCAGAGAACGTGCTTAAGGAAAATGATGACAATGAGGAATGTGAAGTGTTGGGACAGGTCACAACTATATGTGTGGCGCATTAAGTGTCTGTTACTTATGTCCTGATTCTAGTTTTACGTTAATTACAAACGATACTACAATTAAAAGAAACTATTGTCTCTAGCCTATATACAAAAATTTTGTAAATTAACAATAAGAATAACAACAGTAATAATAACAATAATAAATATTACATGGTTTTTATAGGAAGGATATTAAAAAAAAAAACAAGTCAAACCTATGAGACTGGTGGTTTCCCTGCAAATTTGATTTTCACAAGTATCTGTTTTTTCCGTAAACTTAACATATGTGCTTTGGGCCCTTCTGGTTCTCTGTGCCTGAATTATTATTATAGCTTACGCTAGGAAGTGAAAGAACCACAGACTATCTTAAAAGTTCGTTGCAGCATCACGCATAGTAAACTCGTAATATTGTGGAATAGCGGCAGGTCTTAATAAGAAGTATTGAATATTAGGAGGGTGGAGTTTTGAACGGAGGTGTGGAGTTTTGAACGGGCACAAACTAAAATCTAACACAAGAACTGCAAAATGAAATAAATAGCAACTCAAAGGAAACGTAAGCAGGACATTATCGGGAAATAAGAAGAAAGCAACACAGAATTTCTAAGAGAAACGTCACTACACACGTAACGAAAAAATAACAAATCTTGGAATCGATAACCTAAGGCGCTGCAGTCATGGACAGTGCGGCTGGTCCCGGCGGAGGTTCGAGTCCTCCCTCGGGCATGGGTGTGTGTGTGTGTTTGTCCTTAGGGTAATTTAGGTTAAGTAGTGTGTAAGCTTAGGGACTGATGACCTTAGCAGTTAAGTCCCATAAGATTTCACACACATTTGAACAATCGATAACCAGAAGTGGGCTGTATAGGTCAGTTTTAGTTGTCGATTCGAAGCTTTGCCATTAATCGCTTTTTTTGCATTAGTACAGGAAGCGATACCATACAGGTAAATCCTAAAGGAATTTGGGAGCCACCCCTAATGAAAATGACATAATAATGGAACGTGCAGTTACCAATTTGAGCGGTATCACGCATGAAAATTCTAAAAGACTTCACAGTTATACGATTTCTGTTTTCGTGTTACTCTCTGTACTACTGTTGTTGCAGGTGCGTACTGGACACTCTTTGAGAATTGCCATGTATGGTATCACTCTAATTTTTGATTCCACGTTCCGTTATTTTCATGATTTTCATTGGCTGTTAGTTATTTCGTCAAACGTTTAATTTTTTCGTATCACTCGTTATGCTACTGGAAGAACGGGAAACACAACTAACATTGGAATCGACAATGTGACTTGACCTACGGTGTATTGACACAAAAAGTAAATAAATAAACAAATAATCCTAGAAGGAATAACAACAAACAATGAAAAACCACGATAAATAACGAACCGTGGGATGAAGATCTATAATTGACGTATACAACTGTCCTCTTAGGTTGCTGCCTAATCTCACACTCAGCGGTGATGGCACATTCGGGGAAAAGCAACCAAATGTTTGTGAGAAGCAGGATTATATATAACGGTAACTGCAGATAGTCGCAGCTGTGCTCTCAAGTTTCTGGCCAACCTCACCTTTGTAGATGGTGCCATATTCGGAAAAAATAGTCATATATATTTATGAGAACTAAGATTACAAACAAGATTGCTGCTTTATTCACGAGCAGCAACTTAAGCTGTGCACTTAGGTTCTTGCCTACCCCACAACCTGAGAAATCGCGATATATTTGTAATAAACAGCATAGTTTACGGCAGTTACTAAGACAACCACAGATGAAATTTAATAACAAGCCACTTCCATCCTTCGCATCGTAAACTCATGGCGTCCTTCACTCGGGACGTCATTGGTCAAAGCTGACAGATGGAATCGGACGCTAGATTTGACTCAAAATACAGCTTAATGCCTGACATTTATTTAAAATACGTTAGAAAGTATATTATTTCTTGCGACAGGGGCACCGAAAACGTGTGTTTCACGGCAGCATCACGATGTACTAAGCTTGTCGAGCGTTATCTACGCGAGCGAATACAGTAAGCACTTGGCATGCGCATCTCCGTAGGAACACGTATAGTTTGTAGTATCTCGATCTTACTCTAATTGCAAGATTAATGAGGTTAATGGTTCTGCAACACAAACTGCTTTAGACGAACTGTGATAAACGGTCTCGACGACGGATTTGGAAAATTAAATTACCTCGAATATAACGGCGGGTCTAGTTTAGCAGGGGATACAACCCGTCGGCTTTGACCAATGACGTCAGAATTCGCCAGAGAGCATGTATTACAAAGATGAAAGAGCTGAGAAGAATGTTCAGAAACAAAGGAATGCGAGAGAGAAAAACTGTACTTCACATATATAAGGGCCAGTAGTATTTTCACGTTAACGATATCGCGTGTTTGTATCTTAGTATTTCTCCGCAAAATACAATGGAAAGAAATGAATGGAATATATTACTAGCAAAGAGTACATCACGTTACATGCACGAGTATGTCAGTTATATCTACTTTCGAACTATATTGCTTAAGTGCAGTACGGAATACAAGTTCAGCGTACGTCGATTTCTTAGTTTTAAGTAGCATTGCTGTCCTGTTGTTCACTTGAACTATGTATCGCCTGTTTCACTAAACCGTAAATGAAACACCCGATACAAATTAAAAGCTCATTCGGAGTGTGTTGCCTAAGTACAGTACGGAAAACGAGTGTGTCGTAAGTCGATTTCTTCGTTTTCACTAGCATTACTGTTGTGTCCTTCACTTGAACGATGTATCCTCCGCTTCAGTAAACCCTAAATGAAACACGGCATACAAAGTTTAGTTGTGCCGGGGGTTTCGCAAGTACACATTCGAAAATGTCGTACTGATACTAGAGCTGGAAAACGAAACAAGATCGACAGCTGTCAAATTTCTGTTACGTACTTCACAACACGAAAATACACATATTGGTGGAATAAAACAGTGAAATATGGCAAAATTGTGAAATACAGTGAAAGAAGCAAATGGAAAAGTGAACTTACCACACGGAAATGTCGAGCAATAACGGAAGCTCGCCCAGAAAGACAGTTAACGAAAATCACATACCCACACTCACAACAAACACGACATTACGAAACCTCTGTCTCCCTCCCTCCCTCCCTCTCTTCCTCACACACACACACACATACACATTCGCCAACCCCCCTTCCCTCCCTCCCCCTCTCTAAAATTAACTGAGATGTTTGGGACGGTACATTTTGCCAACGTGTTTAGTAAAACATTTAAACAAAACAGGCAATATGTCCGCGGAATACTTTGTCTCCACGAATACTCATCTAGGTGGCTTTCAAGAGTCGAAATCTGCCGTTTCCCTTTCCCTATAAAGGATTTTACCGCTGACCAGTACCCCTCTATGCTGTTAGTGCAGGCGCCTGGCGATAGAGATCTAAATTCAGTGTTGTGGTTTACTACTAGATGTTGATAACCCCTATCCCCTAAATCCCTATACGAAGAAGACCCGTCTGAAATAACAATAGAACCCTCTGCAACCTGATCTTCAATTAACCTAACCAAAACTTCCTTACTTCTATTTGGTACTACTCTGAACACTACACCGTCACAATGCTGACCTGAAACTACTGCCCTCACACCCATAATCCCACCAGAGGTTCCCTCCTATTGTACTTCCTTTTCCCAAAATGCGATTCGTCAATTTCGACCATAACACCCGCCCCCAACGGCCCGCTATGTCTCACATATTCCCCACAAACTTCCCTACAAAACGAGTATCAGTCTACTACCGTACGCTTACTCATACGACACTCATGCACACACAGCCACACAGGATATCTTAAACACCAACCGTTTGTGATTTTCATTATGTCTCTCAGGGCGAGCTTAGATTTCTCGAACCACGTTCCCCTCGTCATAGACCGCCACAACCGATCTTTGCTGCAGCGCCATACGAATAACTCGTGAGTACGGCGACCTGATACACTGGTGAGGCGCATATGTTCGCCGCACTCACGACATCGGACGTATTCAGCAATGAGACCACACATTTGCAAGAAGCAAATTGTGGTCAACATGTCTTCGCCCACGGCTTCTCTTAAATCGTCAAGATTCATTGGGACAGACAAATCCATTCCTATAAAAGAAAATAAGACACTAAAAATTGTTCTACAGTAAAAAAACTAATACTCCAAATTACCTCAATATCACTACGAAAACTATTAAGTACCGTCTGAATAAGAAAAAAACAATTAAATTAATAAAATCACACGATTAATAATTTAACGAATACCGAGCGATCGCTTTTAGATTCACATTCAGTTATTTTAATGATAGCGCTTATTGGAACACAGAACTGTTTTATTATCTACGTCTCGAAGTGAAGGCATTACTATCTATGACTAAGGTATGACGTCATTGGTCAAAGCCGACGGGTTGTATCCCCTGCTTCACTAGACCCATAACGGCTGTGTTGAAGATCTCCATATTCATTCAATATATGTGATGTGAGAATTAATGTTACGCGTCCGCAGAAAGATGCAATCGATTGAACGCCTTTGTGTTAGCTGCCAGGGACTGTCGGAAATCAGATGCTAATTAATGACTTACCAGAGGCCGCTATCGTCGCCCGTGCCCCTACTGCATCTCACGATTTCTCGAGATTTTGCTGAATGCGGACAGCGCCGTTCGCGTTGTTCTCCATTCGAATCGACTCAGACTGTTGCTAAGAAACGACACGGGACGTCGAAGAACCCCCCCTGTATTGTTGAAAAATGCGTCATGTCACCATTGCCGTTGTTTATTCTATGAGGACATGAGCACAATTATGGTCGTATAATTAAACGATCTGTACACCGATGCAAGCTGTTCGAGATTCTGAAAAAAGTAGGGGTAAGCTATAGGGAGAGACGGGTCGTATACAATATGTACAACAACCAAGAGGGAATAATAAGAGTGGGCGATCAAGAACGAAGTGCTCGCATTAAGAAGGGTGTAAGACAAGGCTGTAGCCTTTCGCCCCTACTCTTCAATCTGTACATCGAGGAAGCAATGATGGAAATAAAAGGAAGGTTCAGGAGTGGAATAAAATACAAGGTGAAAGGATATCAATGATACGATTCGCTGATGACATTGCTATCCTGAGTGAAAGTGAAGAAGCGTTAAATGATCTGCTGGTTTGAGAGTAAATCGGAGAAAGACGAAGGTAATGAGAAGTAGTAGAAATGAGAACAGCGAGAAACTTAACATCAGGATTGATGGTCACGAAGTCAATGAAGTTAAGTAATTCTGCTACCTAGGCAGTAAAATAACCAATGACGGACGGAGCAAGGAGGACATCAAAAGCAGACTGGATATGGCAAAAAAGGCATTTCTGGCCAAGAGAAGTCTACTAATATCAAATACCGGCCTTAATTTGAGGAAGAAATTTCTGAGGATGTACGTCTGGAGTACAGCATTGTATGGTAGTGAAACATGGACTGTGGGAAAACCGGAGCAGAAGAGAATCGAAGCATTTGAGATGTGGTGCTATAGACGAATGTTGAAAATTAGGTGGACTGATAAGGTAAGGAATGAGGAGGTTCTGTGCAGAATCGAAGAGGAAAGGAATATGTGGAAAACACTGATAAGGAGAAGGGACAGGATGATAGGACATCTGCTAAGATATGAGGGAATGACTTCCATGGTACTAGAGGGAGCTGTAGGGGGCAAAAACTGTAGAGGAAGACAGAGATTGGAATACGTCAAGCAAATAATTGAGGACGTAGGCTGCAAGTGCTACTCTGAGATGAAGAGGTTAGCACAGGAAAGGAATTCGTGGCGGGCCGCATCAAACCAGTCAGTAGACTGATGACCAAAAAAAAAAAAAAACCACTGATAATAGTAGTAGCGTAAATGGTTTGTGTTGTCCGGGACAGTTCCGCCGAGAACAACACCGTCACAGCGGCAGTATCTCATCTAATACAATGAAGAGCCAAAGAAACTGGTACACCTGCACAGTATGGTGCAGGGCCGCCGCGAGCACGCAGAAGTGCCGCAACACGACGTGGCATGGACTCGGCTAATGTCTGAAGTAGTGCTGGACGGAATTGACACCATGAATCCTGCATGGCTGTCCTTAAGTTCGTGAAAGTACGCGCGTGTTGAAATCTCTTCTGAACAGCACGATGCAAGGCATCCCAGACATACTCAATAACGTCATGTCTGGGGGAGTTTAGTGGTCAGAGGAAGTGTTTAAACTCAGAAGAGTGCGCCTGGAGCCACTTTGTTGCAATTCTGGACGTGTGAGGTGTCGCAATGTCCTGCTGGAATTGCCCGAGTCCGTCATAATACACAATGGACATGAATGGGTGCTGGTGATCACACAGGACGCTTACATATGTATCAGCTCTCAGAGTCGTATCTAGATGTATCAGGGGTCCCATAGGACTCCAACTGTACGAGGTGCATTCAAGCTCTAAGGCCTCCGATTTTTTTTCTCCGGACTGGAAAGAGATAGAAACAGGCGCATTGTTTTAAAATGAGGCAGTAAATATTTGAAGAAACGTTTTCAGAATATAATTAATTTTTGCCAGCGATGTTGCATTACTAATTATAATCCATCCCAAAAAAACCATCAACGTAAAACTTTGCAAAATTTTATTGTTGTCAAGAAAAAGTGTAACTATGAATTACGTAACTTCAGTCAAATTAATTAAAGAATAACGTCAGCTTTGGTATTAAAGAATAATGTCAGCTTTGGTAATAAGTACAGCCACTTATTATGACAGCCCACCAGCAGCTAATAGAGTATAGTAAAACAGAGTAAGTATATTCATGTCGCAGTTCGATGTAGCAGTCAGATGGTGATCCAGTAACAGTAAAAAAGGTAAGGAACAGTTTTGGGTTATTGCAGATAACGACTGAGGGCCACGACGACGACAAATTCTATGTTTCGTCGAAATAATCAGAAAATCACTTTTAATAAGCAGCAATTAAATTTGTACGCGAAGATTGAGAAAGAGAATAAATTTCAAAGGGAAGATTTCATTTGTTATTATTAAGCAAGAGATAGAAATCCTAAGGAAAGGTTTCATAGGTTATTGTAGAAGGGAAGGTTGCGTAAAAAAAAAGTGATATAGAGGAGAAGGGAAGGTTTCAACGTGTGGACCATTACTGGTGAATCCCTATAATCAAAACAACAGTTATGCTCCAGCTGCACTTCAGGAATATCGTCGGCTGAAAGGATTACGGAAGGTTCTCTTTCTCCACCTGCTGTGCGGAGCATGATGACGAAGTACGAATCAACTGGAGAACTGGGCTTCGCCCTGGGTTGAGGCCGACGACCGGTTGCACCATAGGTACTTGATGATATGGCTGTTGCTATGGTAGACAATTCCCCATCGGCAGGAAGTGCGCGTGCCGTGTCACGACAGATGAACACCCCGTGGTCCACTGTATGGAAGATGCTTCGAACCTCTCTCGAATGGTATTAATACAAGATCCATATCGTACAGCAGCTTGCACCACAGGACGTGCTACGACATTTTGATTTCGCTCTCCACTCTGTCCGGAAGACCATCCTGCGGAGAGACGAAGCCCATTTTTCTCTGGCGGGCGAGGCGAACACACAGAACTGCAGAGTGTTGCGACCTTATTACACTTCTCCCTGCTACTACTATACCACAACCTTAAAGTTGAAGGCAGGTCGTGAAATAAAAGTATCTTATTAACAGAATCTTCCGTTGGTTCTTGGTAGAACAATAATAAATGAAAAGCACCAGTTTGCTTTTGTTCTACAATCAGTGTTCGATTTGTGCTTTTACCAGTGGGGGGGATGTCTTATGGGGTTAGTATAATTATATATGTTACTAGCTTGGACCGTGACGTTACCCATAGTTAAACAGTTATTTATAAATAGATGGTTCAAATGGTTCAGATGGCTCTGAGCACTATGGGACTTAACATCTATCGTCATCAGTCCCCTAGAACTGAGAACTACTTAAACCGAACTAACCTAAGGACAGCACACAACACCCAGTCATCACGAGGCAGATAAAATCCCTGACCCCGCCGGGAATCGAACCCGGGAACCCGGGCGTGGGAAGCGAGAACGGTACCGCACGACCATGAGCTGCGGACTATAAATAGATGTTAATGCCGAAACTCACTACTGACGCGCATGCACTATCAGAAAAGTCATCCCTTGTTGTATCTTTAAAAGTACATTATAGGTAATGCTTATTTACAAAATCATCTACATACAGGTATACGAAGGGAATTCAAAAAGCAAAGGCACATTTGTGAAAAGCTGTACTTATTCTGATGATAGAAAACTGAAACATGCGTTATTTTTCTACGTAACCTCCCTGGACTTCAATGCAGTTTTCCCGACTTTTTCGGAGTTTTTTTATTTCATCAGAAAATACGTTTTTCGGTTGCATCTGTAACCAATTTTGCACCGCAGAAATGACGTCTTCATCACTTTCAAATCTTCTCCCCTGTAGTGCTTCCGTTAAGGGTCCAAACATGTGAAAATCGCTTGGAGCCAGGTCTGGACTGTATGGTGGATGTTCCAGCACCTCGAATCTGAACTCCTTTATTGCGTCGGCTGTCCGTTTGGCAGGATGTGGGCGAGCGTTATCTTGCTGCAGGATGACACCTCTCCACAGTTTTCCACGACGTTTGGATCTGATTGCAGGTTTTAGTTTCGTACGCAACACATCACATCCCCCATACAGTACAGACCTGGCTCTAAAAGCCTCGTTCACGCTGGGGTGACGTCTTGCAACATTGTGGCATGCTACGGAAATGTGGCGTGCGTCGTCTTGTCATTTAGTTCTAAACGTTTTGAAATGCTTACCTACTACATAACACATTTTTAAAATTAATAAGCAAACATATTAATAGTAAACTTTCAGTGTTCGGCTCCACAAATTTAAATTATATGTAAAGTTTTACTCCAGTACGTGGGAAATAAACATCCCAGGTTGGGATGCATAAACTAAAACCAGAGGAGGGGATGGTCTGATGCAGAGGGGGGGAAATCCCCCCCATCCCGCCCTGCATATCGCACACTGTCTACAATATTACTTTTATTGCTAACCGGTTTTCGGCTTACAAGGCCAGTGAGTACTGAGTGAGGGTCACAACTGCCAGCCAGTGTCCCATGTACTTCACTTAGCAAACAAAGGGCATAAACTCAACCTGCTGGAAGCCCTGGAAATTAACAAACATCTTGCTCACAGTCCAGATCTCATCCTAAATGACCAGACACAACTCAACACTTCCCCTCTCCTAAAGTTCATAGAATCATCTTTGTTGTTCATTACTTCCCACACTCTCTCTTCCTACTTATTCCCATTTTCCTGTAGTCATTAAGTTGTTTTATTTGTTGCAGTTGTCTTTGTATTCCACATAGGCTGTAGTTTCAATAGTTAAGGGTTTCCTTTTAACTTGTACTTGTATTACTGTCCATGTTTCACTCCCCTTGTAGTTGTCTCATCAAATACTGTTCATATTTTACTTTGCTCATTTATTTAATGAAAACTTGTACACAGCCACTGCTTTGATTATAATGTTAATGTTAAAAAGCAGTACCACCACACTCTCAAATTATCTTAATTATCGTGTCGGCATTCTCATACGTAATGTGAGCTTCGAGCACCGGTTTGTTAACATGCGGTGATAACGTTTTATTGCTGTGAAATAGCGGTTAAAACTCGATTGCAGACGTGGAAAGCGAACCGCAAAAGTCGTCGTTCGTTCCAACAGAAACTACCTACCGTATTCATCACTAGAAAATGATATTAGCTAATATAAGACACAATAATCTACATAATCGTTCTCTTTCCAAAGCTAATTGGTATGTAGGCTCATCATCGTAGAATGAGGAAAGACAGGAACTAACGAATAAGTACCCGACAAAAATTGAATGTAAAATTGTTAATAATCAACAAGGTATTATAAAGATGGTTTAAATTGATTATATTGATACCTACAAAATATACTGGTGTTCGAATGTGATGATATGCTCGATAAGGCGAAATAAATGATTAGATACAGCGAGACACGTGGCGCGTGCTCCAGGGAGACAGGGGTGCCACGTGACGTCACACGTCCGTCTGGGCTGCCGCTACGTCTGTAACGGACATCAGCCGCTGTGGCCGCCATTAAGACTTGACGGGCGTCTCAGCTGCCACTGCGGCTCTATGGTGGCAGACATCTGCAGCCGAGTCCTAGTATTTTGTGCTCGTTGTTCTTTGTTGCCGCCAAAATTGCAGCATTCATTCACACTATGCAGTGCGTAATTCGGTTCGCCCTTTTACTAAATATTCAGTTTATAAAGTTAAATATGAATTAAATACAGAGGTAATTGTAAAATCATTCCTCTGTCCCAAAAGGAATTGCTGTGGCTGGACGAATTATTTCCTGGATGATTGCATGATAGACGCAAGACTGCTGTCTCGTGTGAGCATTTTGCTCATTCCTTACGTAAGAAAAATACGAGAGTGGTAGTAGAAATAGTCAACTTCGTCGTGAATTACTGGCTCGGTTATGTGTAGTTCATAAGAAATAGTGTAATTTAGTTGCGTGTGACATGAAACTTGGCAAGGACGATAACTTTAGTGGGTTTGTCTGTGGAGGGCCCAACTTAAAACCTGGGTTTGTGTAATTGCTGTTAACTCAATCGCTTCACAAAGCTCATCGTTCAAAATTGTCACCGCATTAAACTAACAGAAACGTACTGTTTGATTCCTAGTGGCCCCGTCCGTTACTTCTTTGTTTTCATTGCTTTACAGAATCCCAGTTACTCCGGAGTAACTCTGGACGTAACTGCCTTCATTCTGTGGCGCCAACAGCAACAATCGACCGCTGATGCAGCGACAGAGCTCTGTGGACTGCAGTAGACGGAGAATTAACGGAAAGATAAACTCAGCTTCTACATTACTATGATCTGCATTTTCGATTAATGTCTGAATGTGCTTACAGTCAGTACAGTGTCACTATGCGAATCTGGTACTCGTTTCGCGATTTTGTGGATCGCGTGCTGGCTTTCCAGAGATGTGGCGGAACATTGAGGGACAACCTGGCTGGGTGTCATTCAGTGACATACGTGTAACGAACGTATGAAGTGAATAACTTATACAGAGCTGTAGGAGCTAGTTTTGCCATCCAGCACCGTTATACAAGGCGTGGAGAAACAATTTGACCAAAATCGCAGGGCGGAAGGAGAGCATGAAATAGGAATGTGTGTATGGCAACTAAAAGTTGTAAATGTATATTTTCAGCGCTGCACGAACGTAATTGAAATCTGACATACGGAGGTCCTTGTTCAAAATGATAGGTAATTTACAGAAAATGTATACGTAACCAGAATGTTTGGACTAACCAGTCATCACGATGGGAACAAGATAAATTTAAAACATCACTAACACATGTATCGTATTTAGTTGACGAAGGAGACAGTACTTGTTCAGGAATGAGGACAATCATATGTCCATGTTTCTTGTTTGGATATATCTCAAAAAGGTCAAAATTAGTGAAAAATGAGGCACCACTTAGTTAACATGAGTATGTATAGAAAATGTTCAAACTGACCACCGTTTTCATGCTGGCATAATGGTTTTTCTCTACTCAGATTCCTTCATTTGGTACTGTCTTCGTCAGATTGGTTTTCCGCACCCTGTGTACGCCAGACGATGCATTACACTCTGTTGTTCGCGTTCTCACGAGTCCAGTACACTTAATCTTTGGTAGAAAGTGCTAAGAACGGCAAAATGGCGGGAATACGTTGGTAGCGACTAGTAATTTTAAAATTCAGTAGACAGTAAATAGGGAAAAGGAAATGTGACACTTATAACGAAGCACTACTGAATTAGACGTGAAATACGTTTCTTGATTACAAAAAGTCCTTCTAGTAGAGTGGTGGACGCAGAAATGTCGGACAAGAGTGTCTGTCACGCTATTGTAGGGCAACGCATGAGGCCCCACAGAACAGGTATTAGTGAAAGCAAGCACCGTTGGTCGGTTGCCAAAGCGTTTAAAATTAAAGACGAAATAAATTTATACCGTCTATGATGTTGAAGTAATGTTTCGGAGCAGCATGAATACGGTGAAATTGATTATTCGTTCTTAGTTCGATATATATCCACGACACAAGGACGATACTCTATGGAACCAAGTAGCCCCTACTCCTTCTCCTGACGAGAGGCAAACACTATTCTACTTATTAACTGTTTTGATTATACTGAAATGTTGTGAATATTGCTTCTAGCCCTGCATCAAGGTGGGCTAACAGAATCGGATACCTGCTGCGAGTTTCCATGTTTGTACTGAGCAGTCAAGACGAACGGCGCGACACAGACGGCGGCCATGCGGGACACAACATTGGGATGACCAAAATTTCGGAAACCACTCTTCTGTAGTCATGTTTACATGTTAAACCTTAATCGATTCTACTAGCCGGAACGAACGCCTGCGGTACGTTCCAAGATTCATACGTTTCAGACCCATGGTCTCCACTGAGCAAAATATGGACAACGAAACGAACTTAGTGGTGTTTTCGTATTGCGAAACGAAGAGGTCAACAAGTAATGTAGAGAACGAATCCCTTACGGACGCCAGTGAAAATATAAGTTGGAAGAGTATGATGAGGTCAGACGTATGGGGATGTTCAAAAGTCTTATCCAGGCCCACTACATCGTTAGTGGCTCCTCTGTTAACCGACCAGGATTACGCTCGTTGTCGAAAGAAATGCGAGGCGGGCACTGGTGGAAGTGTTTTGCACGTGAAAAGATTAGGCGCTTAGGGATGGCCAGAAAACTTGTGATAGAGTAATCAATCAGTGTTGTGTGACGGAGCCTATGCCCCTTGCGAGAGGTTGGCTGTGGTTATAACGACATTTGCAGCATCGATATTGCAGTGTTTCCGTGATAAGACAGAACTGCTACTGGCCGATCGATTTGCAATGACGGCCCTATGTGGAATGTATTAACAGTCCTACTATTTTACTGTCAAAGAGACGATTTGAAGACCTCACGCATGTCCATAAATATGTATAGTACCAACAAACCAGAGATTCAAACAGTAGATAATAAACGTATGATAACAAATTTCTCGCAGATGTGCTTGTCCCACACTGGGGAATGATTTAGAAAGAGTACATAGATATACAAATCGCACTGACTTGTGGGACAACTCTGCGATGCGACACGAGGGACAGCTCATTCAATAACAGGAAATCGAAATGATAACTTTTGTTTCACGTGATAATAAAAAAAAATTTTCAGAGTGCTTTAATAAATGGCAGGAATATGAAGGACACTACGGCAGAATTTAGAGGTCGGCCGAAGGTACGGAAAATAGTGTGAGTCCAAAGTTTTACACTGGCCAACGCGCGGCAAATAACGCATTCAGGCACCGTGAATGAAGCTCTGGTGGCGTTCCATCACGCGACCGGCTCTGCCCAGCAACAGGACAAAAGAATATGGATGACACAAAGTTTTTATTCTAATTCTCTACCGCCGTTTGTCTTGAACGTGATCTTTGTTCTCATGGATGCAGTGTGTGAAGGTCCTGGATAGATCTTTTTTTTCAGTTGCCAGTTACTGGTGGAACATGTATAAGCAGAGAAGCAACTGCTGGACACATTGCCCCAAGGAAGGAAACAGTTTCTCACACGGCGTTTAAATTCCGCATCGGCACAAAACACGTGATATTGTCGACTGTTTTTATTACATTTTCACAATCGATGCCTGTTGACAAAATACACGTTGATAATACATATGTGATTAAGATTTCGCCTCGACTCAAGACGAATCTTTCGAGCCGTTGCAAGTCTTCATAACCTTGGAGCGTAAAAATACGTTACACCTCTTACCATGCATCGCGTGTCATCTAGGTGAGCATAATAAAGCAGAATCAAATGTGTTACCTGGCACGGATAAATATGTTTTGACGGCATTTTTTGACGATTTCTATCCGTGTTTTCTTGAAGTTTTTCTCACAAAACCTCCTCCTCAGAAGTTTAGGATACCATCAGCTGGAGGCAGCTGTGACAGAAGGCCACCCATGAATGTGCGGACTGCGAAATACCAGTGTCCGGATGCACTAAAACAGTGCAACTGGCCAGCGACTAGGAGTGTGATTATGACATGTGGGAATGGTTACGCATCTCGTGAATGGCAGGCGACGCGACGTTCTTCTTAGGGCATATTCGAAAAACTTTTCCTGCTTTCCTTTAGGCCAGGAAACCGCCGTCACTCGCGAGGGAGTGGACCTGCCGACATTTCGGAGCGCCAGCAGCGACAGTCAGCAGCTGAGGCAGTGGCAAAGCTCTGTCGGCCGCAGGGACGCAGAACTGGCGGAAAAATGTATTCGGCTTAACTGTGTATAGAAGAGTGGCAGGGGTAAAATACAGGGAGCGAAAGGCTATTTGCAATTTGTACAGAAACCAGATGACAGTGAAGGAAACAAAAGAAAAATACAGATTCCTAGTAGTATGAAATTTTCGGACACGTCGAGGAACGGAAACCAAACTTCGTACGAGAACCTTGAAATGATAAATTTCTTCTCTATTGTCATCGAGGCAACTTTCATACTGAGCTGATACGTGGCTGGAATGTGTAAGAAATCACAGTACTACTTCGCAGAGGAAGAAGCAAACTGCAACGAAAACTCTTTGGCAACAAAGGCTGTGCGTTTCGATTGTCGATGCAGAAAACAAAGCATCGGAAATTTGTACGTTTGGAACTTGTAATCCCTGTTTTCGTAGCGATCGATTAGATGTACGCCATTTATATGTTTTGATAGTATATTAAAGCAGTAGCAGTACACCATTTAGATGCTAAAACTTCATAATAGGACAAATCTTTCGCAATACTAAACGCATCGTCTTAGTGAGAAGACTGTAAGGCCGAGCTCTGTCGAAGGCAGCGGCTGCACGTGTGGCGCTGCAGAGTCGGCCGAGATAAACAGGGCGAGTGTGTCCGTGTTGTGACGTCACGGTTGTGTACCACGCAACGAGGCCTGCCGCGATGGGTACAGAATGTGCGTACACTTTCCAAAGTGGGTGTCTACATCTGCTTATTATGCGTTTCCCGGGCTGGGTGGACGGCAGTGAATTATCAGCACTGCTTACTATACAAGTGCTTGCAGACCGTCTCAAACACACGCCGAAGTGGCCGAGCGGTTCTAGGCGCTACAGTCTGGAACCGCGCGACCGCTACGGTCGCAGGTTCGAATCCTGCCTCGGGCATGGATGTGTGTGATGTCCTTAGGTTAGTTAGGTTTAAGTAGTTCTAAGTTCTAGGGGACTTATGACCTCAGCAGTTGAGTCCCATAGTGCTCAGAGCCATTTGAACCATTTTCAAAAGTGGTGTGTGTCCGCATGCGCCAAAGAGCAGCGTATAACGCACTCAGGCTCCGTAAAATAAAGCCTTGGTGACTTTCGTTCTCGCGATCATTGCTCTCCGGCGACATGACAGAGTAATATCGCGGACAGAAGATTTTTTGTTTTTATCGCCTTTCCAGTAAATTAGTTGTGACCTTCACTGCGGTTCTCGTCTTCACATATGCAGTGTGTAAAAGCCGACGATAGATCTTTTATCTTATCCGTTACCAGATACGAACGCAATCTGTAGAAACGGAAGGACAACGTTTAGACACATTGTACGAAGTAAAACACGTTCTGACACTGCGATTATAATCAGCGTCGATACGAAACACACGACGCTGTCAACTTCTTTATTTTGTCTTGACAATCGATGGGTGGTGACTACATATCTGCTAATCCTGTGTACGTGCTTAAGGTTTCGCCTTGAGAGGAATTTTTCTAGCCATCATACGTCTTCAAAACCGTGGAGCTCCGTCCCTCATCGCTACGCATACTCCGCACAACGCACGTCACGCAAGTGAGCATAATAAAACATGCGGTAATTGGCTTGGACAAATATGTTTCGACGGTATTTTTTGACGATTAATATACGTGTTTTCCGGAAGATTTACTCAAGAATCTCCTCCTTCTCAGGAGTGTAGGGTAAGATCAGCTAGAGGCAGAAGGCTATCCATGTAGGTGCGGAGTGCGAAACAGCACACTCCGAATGCATTACAAAGGTACAACTGCCAGCGACTAGGAGTGTGATTCACGTGTGCGAATGGACACGCATCTTGCAATTGGCGGCAACACAAGATTCTGCTGTTCCTAAATATTAAAAATTAAGTCGCTGTGGCAATTAGGGATTCACTATCGTTTCGATGACGAACACTTGGATATATATTTTCCTCCCGTTTTCGTTTATCTCAGAAAACCGCCACTACTCGCGGGAGAGCTAAAATTTACACCGATCCTCGTGGTAGCAGCAACAATCAGTTACTGAGGCAGCGACAAAGCTCTGTCGGTTGCAGGAGACGGAAGACTAGCAGAAAAAGAAATTCAGCTTCTACATTACCACTGTTTACATTTGTGATTAACTTTTAAATTTGCTCACACTCTGTACAGTGTAATTATGAGTATCTGATGCTGGTTTCACGGTTTGTGTGTCGCGTGCCAGCGTTCCAGTGACGTAGCAAAATATTGGTGGACGATCGGCGTGGGAGTCATTGAACGACACATGTGCAGTGTACGTAAAAAATAAAAAATTTAAGCAGTGCTGATTCAGCGAAGTTTGCCATCCTGCATCGTTGTACAGGGTACATAGAAAATATATGATGAAAATTGTAGCCTGGAAACGCTGCATGAAACACAGAAATTTGAGAATAGCATTTAGGCGTCGCAATTGCACATTTTCGGCAGTACCGGAACGTAATTAAAATCTCCCACACGGGCATCTTGGCACCAAATGATGGTTAATTTACCGAAAATGTATACCTATTAAATGATCGATAAAAATAAATGATTAATTGCAGCGGATACTAGAAGACTTGGTTGCCAAGTGACGTCACACGTCAGTGTGGTCTGCTGCCGTCTCTAAACGCCCCTCAGCCGCTGTCGTCACCATTAAGACGTCACGGAAGACTCAGCTGTCACGACAGCTCTGTGATGGCAGACATCTGTAGCCAAGTCTTTCTATTTTTTTGCTTGTTTATCGTTGTTGCCGAGCAAACTGCCGCATTCATTCACGTAATTCAGTTTGGAAGGTCACATGAATTACATGTAGAGGTAATGACAAAATCATTCATGTGTGGCAACAGGAAATGCTCTGGCTGGAGGTATTGTTTCCTGGGCGATAGCGTGCTAGACACAAGACTACTATCTCATGTGAGCGTTTTGCTCGTTCGTTACGTAAGGAAGATACAACAGTAGGAATAGTAACAGTCAACTTCGTCATGAATTACAGGCTTAATTATGTGTAGCTCATAAGAAATAGTCTGATTCAGTTGTGTGTAAAATGAAATGTGGCAAGGACGATAACTTTTAGTGAGTTTGTCCGTTGCGAGCGTAACTTTAAACTTTGATTTTTTTAATAGATAAAACACTTTATCTTTTAAAATTGTCGTCGCATTAAACTAAAAGAAAAGTGCTGTCTGACTGCTAGCTGCCGCGTTCGTTACTTCTTTCTGTTTTCATTTCTTTAATAGAATCCCAATTACTCCACTGAAAATCAGAATCTAACTGCCATCTTTCCGTGGCGCCTACAGCAACAATCGACCGCTGATGCACCGACAGAGCTCTGTGGTCTGCGAGATATGGAGAATTAACGGAGAGATAAACTCGGCTTCTATATTACTACGATCTGCATTTGCAGAACGTGTATACGTAAACAGAATATTTGAAGAACAGGATAAATTTAAAGTATCACACGTGTATCGGACTTGGCTGACGCAGCATGTTTCATTTTTCAATATCTCATAAAAGAGCGAAAATGAATGACGGATAAGCATCGACTTAATTAACGTAATTATCTGTAGCAAATGTTCAAACCGACGACCGTTGTCATGCTGACATAGCGCCTTAAATATCCACGTGCGGCCTCTGGCTTCCATATTGAGATTCTTTCATTTGATGCCGTCCTTGTGCCCTACACTTTTGGTCAAATTGTGTTTCCGCACACTGCATATGCCAGACGAGGCGTGACAGAGGGTTGGTCGAATTCTCTAGAGTCCAGTACACTTAATCTTTGATGGAAAGTGTGAAAAACGGCAAAATGACGGAATGCGATGGAAGCAATTTGTAACTTTAAAATTCAGTGGATGATAACTATGATACGTTTAACAAAGGCGCTAAGGAAATAGATGTGAAATACGTTTCCTGATTACAAAATGTCCTCAGGTAAAGTAGTAAATGTACAAGTGTCGTGACAAGCGTATCAGTCACGCTATTATGGGGCAACACGTGAGACCGCACAGAGTCAATATTAATGAAAGTAGAGGCTATGCACCGTCGGTCAACTGCCAAAGCATTGAAAATGAAGCAAAATTTTTAACTACGTTGGTCACATTGTTACCATCAACGTGAGTAATGGCGGTACTCTTTTTTATCGTCTGTGATTCGGTATTGATGACTCAGAGGCTGTTGAATAGGGCGATATTAACTTCTCTTTGTATTTCAATAAACATCTGAAACATGTGGACAACAATCTATGGAACCACGTAGACCTCGACCAGAATTTAATATTTTCTGTGATTTAACACCTAGCCTGGTTACTGAGCAGGTAAGGTGTACGGTACGACAGATATGACGTTCACACGGGACACAACATTCACAAGACGAAACTTTGGGCAACTGATTTTCTCTAGTCATGTTTGCATATGAAACGTTAGTCCGAAGAAGCCTCTATTTTGCGAGCTTCATAACATTTACGCTCATAGCCTCTGCAATGCAACTATCCTCGGTACAGCGAACTTTTCGGCGTTCCCCTAATATCGAGAGGAGACATTAACAAATGGTGCAGGGTGCGGACTTGTTACGGACGCCAGTGAAAACATGGGGAGCAGGAGGAGGTTGCACATAAACGGGTGTTCAAAAGTATCCACGTCCGTTAAAGCGTTGGAAGGTGCTGTACTGAGCGACAAAAGTTACGTTTACTGGTGCACGGTTGTGAACTAAGTGTAGACACAGGTTGCGCACTTATTTCTTTTACGGCTTTGTGGTACCCAGTATTCAAACACGATAGAGAATGGACGGCATACTTGACGACTGGTTACAAAAAGGATAACTTTACGTGTTTCCACATTGTCAAGAAGACGGGTACTGGCCTGTTTTTATACACGACCGGAATGTACAGGAGACCACAGCAGCATTTCCGGAAAGAAGATGTCACAGCGATGTAAACATGTCGTCTACTCGGCTCGCGCGGTCCATTTGCACAATCAGCAGACAGAGCGATTAATAATTATATTAGCTGGCAGCTGTAGCTAGCAGAGTTGAAACCAGTCGGAAAGATGTCCGCCGTTTACGTTTTCAAGGTGTATTGAGCGCATAGTAGAGCAAAAATGAGACACATTGAAATGGAAAGAAATTGTTTCTTCAGTACGTTAGTAATAAGAATGTGAGGCCAGGGTCACTCGATTACAGGCGTGGCGTGTTTGCCAGTGCAGGATCGTCGGTAATGAATGACTCGCGAGTGTCGATGTTGCGACGTCTCCACAGTGTATCAGCAAGAGACGCCCTCCCCAGACCTGAACATGCGTAACACAACTGAAGCGAAGGGAACAGTCAATTCTGGGAAGCGCGCCATATTTCTAACACTTTCCCTCGTTTGCCACTTGCCTCATCTAAGTGTAATACTTTGCCTAGCGTTTTAGGAAAAAATATTTAGAGTACTGTTACCAACAAAAAATATAGGAATACAGACTTTTGTATAAGAAAAGGGCTTCACATTTTTCTGTCGTCAGAGATGGCGCAAAAATCAGATTTCCCAAAAAAAAATTCAATTTGTGCAGCGGCTATTCTACGGAGGAGTTGGTCGAATCATTTGCGTCCGGACGTGGGGGAGCAGCGTCGCAGACGTCCACACCTCGTCTGGCAGCACGGCGACAGTGATGCGGAGCCGAAGTAAAGGAGATGAATCTTTCTAAAGTAATCCTGAGCAGATACAAAACTTTAGCTCGACAAGAGCACGGACAGCGTCTGACGCAAGAATGCCGTCGCGAGCCACTCCGTTCCCGTTGTAACGTAATTTTAGGCGCACACCTGTTTTCGCAACAGTATATTGTAAACACTGCGTCATTTGAATTGTACGTTTATCTGATTCTGACGAATTGCAGGGCGGTGAACTGGAAGGAACTGCGATTACGATGAGAAGTTGAAGGTTTTTCTTAGCTGTAGATTAATCGGAAGAACGTAACATTTCTTATCGTATCTTCTGTGGATTAGGGGATACCACACTATGCTGATTCAGTCTATTCACCTATGCGATGAAATAAAAAAAATTAAACACATTTACCCCTAGTTCGCAAATGCCTTCATCGCCTCGCTAGTACGGACGACCTCCAGACGCAGCCGTTGACAAAACTTTGCTACCGACGCTTCCTTCTTTCCCAAACAGAGCAGGGCACACAGCGAGAGGTGAATAACGTACACAGAAATGAATGAATTCGTTAAATATACTGATATCAGCTGTCTTTTTTCTCCTTTCTGCTCTCACTATAAAGCTACGGCACAAGAGTAACACACATTGTGTGACGTGGTGGTTGTACGTGCAGGAACGGTAAAGTATAATCTGCCGGAACCAAGAGGTGCTATCAGTTTCTTCTGACCAGAAGAGAAAGTAGCTTCAGATGTCACCAATACTGACTAAACTGAAAGCAGCAAAATACTTCCTCCAGAACCACATCTTCACTGGCTCCAAAACTTTAATAGCAACTGCAAGTTTCGATGTTTACGTCGAGGCATCGGTCTGAAAGAAACAGAAGTGCCGTAGTATGCATTATTCGTGCAAATCTCCTGAGTACAACAGACGCTTTGTTACGCAAAAGTCAGTGTATCAATGACAAATTAAAACTTCTAGTAGTAGACAGTGGTTCTAGTACGGCAACTGTGTTCCCCGTAATTGGGTCACAGTTTTCAAAGATTACGTACATGTATGACTGGCGCCAGTTTCTACTACAGTCTTCTAGTAAGGACCATTTAAACACGACGGAGAGTGCACAACGCGTTTTGTAGAAGCAGATATTAATGAGTAATTTACTCTGTGTCGTCATCAAGGCCACTCTGATATTGATTTGATACGCGGCCGGAATGTGTGAGATGTCGCAGAACTACTTTGCGGAGGAAGATGCAACTACAACGTTAACACGGAGGAATCTTTTGGAACACTGAACGTATCATGTTGGTGAACAAAGGTAGGGGCTGCATACGTGGGTTGTGACAATCTCTCGGAATAAACAGGACGGGAGTGTAGATGTTATAACGTCACGGTTGTGTATCATGGAACGCCATGTGTATGGAACATATGTAAAATTTCCACAGTATGTCTACACATCTGCATATGCGTTTCTAGGGCTGGGCTGACAGCGGTCAGTTCCCACGCTTGCCGACCATCACAAAGACACGTGAAACAAAAGTCGTTACAGTTTGCCCACTGACGGATGACTCAGGAATGTTTGGACACTCTTTCAAAAGCGAGAATTTCAACCCAAATGACAACAGCACACGCTACGCGGCAAACATTTCCCAAAATCCTTGGGTTGGATGGAAGCAGGGATGTCGGCTGTGTCGGTCGTCATTTCTGAAACTCTACGAATGGCGAAAATTTTTGACACGACAGAGAGTTAATCTCTAACCCACTATTATGAATTTACTCTACAAGCAACGTTTTCTTCTTATCTCGATATTGGTTCGTCATTTGTACTAGATAAAGCACAAGTCGTAGGTTTTTATTCCGTGTAAAAATAGGACGTTACGGATGTCACTTCTTAAAGCATATTGCCACACATGAGACGTAGTCGTGAGGAAATGGCCAGAAAACTATATGATTCCCGCCAACCGATTCTGTGGAAGAGGCCAGCTGAATGAGCCACAGCCCAACAAGAAGAGAAATTGGTCGCATTCCTGTAATTCTGCCATTTGTGAAAATAAAGAGTTGGCAGGACAGTGTTTGAAACGTTTGCTGTCGTTCCACATGGCCAAACGTAACAAGGACAGTTATCGCATTAACGTCGCGAATCTTGCAGAAAGTAGAGTAATTGAATTACCAAATGAGTGATACTAATGCAACAAGATCAGTTGCTGAAGTCAGTACTTGATTGCAGTTGCAGATGGTGCAACCGTCTAATCCATTTGGTTTCGAACCACAACACGGGAAGGATAGATGCAGGCGCCGTGTATACGTGTATCTCTACGGTCCAACACATGAAGCCCGGTGTGTGTTCACAGATTCACATACGCCAGCGAGGAGCACATAACGAAGTCAGGCATCGTAAACCAAAGTTTTGGCGGACTTCATTCTCGCGATAGGCGCCACCCAGCTACACGACAGAATAATATCGCTGACGCAAGCTTTTTCCATTTCTTTGCCTTCTCAGTGAATTAATAGTTGACTTGAATGCAGTCGTCCTCCTATCATGAGCAGTGTGTAAAGGCATTCGAGGAATCCTTTCTTATCTGTTACCATTTAACACATCGATACAAAGCCGACGATGCTGTCAACTTTTTAATTACGTCATCATAAGCGATGCCTGATGACAACATATTCGCTAATTCTACGTACACGACTAAGATTTCTCCTTGGCTCTAGAGCAATTTTTCTGTCCATTATACGTCTTCAAAACCATGGAGTGTAAATACGTTTCAGCTCTTACCGTTCCACATATTCCGCACGACGCATGTGATCCACGCGAGCGTAATAAAACAGCAGCACTGAGTTATTTGGCTTCGCTAAAAAAGTTTTGACGGTACTTCTTTACGATTTCCTTATATGTTTACCGGGAGATTTTTTCACTCAATCGCCTCCTTCTCGGGGGTGTAGCGTAACATCAGCTGGAGGCAGCTGTGACAGAAGGCCGTCCATGAATGTGCCGAGTGCGAAACAGCACAGTCCGGATGCGTTACAGTGGTACAACTGGCCAGCGACTGGGAGTGTGATTCACATGTGGGGAAGGACACACACCTACGCGAGTTCTTGCTGTGGGTAGACATGCGTCAAGTAGGGATTCACTCTCATTTCGACGATGAACCCTTGCATCTGTATTTTTCTCCCGTTTTCGCTTATTTCACAAAACCGCCATTACTCGCGGGAGAGTTAAAACTGCCAACATTCCGCGGTGCTGGCAGCAACAATCGGTCTCTGACGCAGCGACAAAGCTCTGTCGGTTGCAGGAGACGAAAAATTAACAGAAAATAAATCCAGCTTCTACATCACTACTATATGTATTTGTGACTAACGTCTAAATGTGCTGACAATCAGTACAGAGTAATTATGCAGATCTGATGCTGGTTTCGTGATTTTGTGTGTCGCGTGCACGCCATCCAGCATCGTTATACAGGGTCCGGAGAAACGATTTGACCAAAGGTGTAGGGCGGAAAGACAGTGTGAAACTTAGTAGTACAACAACTCGGGGTCGAAAATTCGTATTTTGGGAGCTACAGGAACGTAATTAAAATCTGACATGTGGACGTCTTTACTCAAAATGAAAGATAATTCACACAAAATGTAAGCGTAATCACAGTCTATGGACGAACCAGTCTCAGGACGATAACAAGAAAAACTCAAAGCATCACATACACCTGTGTAATACTTAGCCGACGTTCTAGACAACATTTCTTTAGAAGTAAAGACAATCACATGTCCACCTTTTATATTTCAACATGTCTTCAAGAGGACAAAGTAAAGGAAACGTGATCCAGCACTTACTTAGCGTTAAGTATGTCGGAGCAAATGTTCAGACTGCCCACCGTTTTCATGCGGGCATAGCGCTGTAAATATTCAACAGCCATTTCTAGTTCCTATACTCGGATTGGTTTTTTAAATGCTGTCTTTCTGCCCTACACTTTGGGTCAGACTGTTTTCTCACACACTGTATGTGTGAGACAAGACATGGCAGAATGATGGTCAACTTCTCAGGAGTCCATAGAAAGTGCTGGAAACGGCAAAATGACGGAATGCGCTGGTACCGATATATAACCTTAAAATTTAATAGAAAAAATGCGATACGTTTAACCATGTAGCTAGAATGTAAGATGTAAAATATGTTTCTTGATCACAAAAAGTCCTCAACTGAAGTGGTGAATGTACAAATGTCGTGACAAATGCCTCCGTGACGTTACTATGGAGCAACATATGAGCGCCTGCAGCATCGGTATTCATGAAACGAGAGACAGTGCACCGGTGGTGGGTTCCGAAAGTACTGAAAATGAAACACGATTTTTAACTTTGGTCCCATTGCTCCTATCATCGTAAGTAAAGTATTTTTACAGCTTTTGTGACGTGGAAGTGATGACACAGACCGATGAATACCGTCATATGAACTCCCCCCCCACACGTTAACCTATGGAACCAAGTAGCCCTCATTTCTTCTTCTGATCAGAGGCAAACCACATTCAATTTATTTACGTTTTTGACTGTACTCAAACGTGGTGAATTTTGCCTCTAGTCCTCCGTCAAGGTATCTGACACCTGCTGCGATTTTCCATGTTTGTATTCAGCGGTTAAGACAGAGACGACGACTACACGGGAAACAACATTCAGGTGAGGAAAATTTCGGAAACCATTTTTCTCTAATGATGAGGTTGCATGTTGAACATTAATCGGCTTTGATAGGATGAACAAACGTCGATGTCCAGAGCTTCATAATTTTTACACACATCTCTCTGCAATGGAGCTGCCCTTGACGAAGCGAACTTGTCATTTTGTGTAATATGAAGAGGAAACATTAACAAGTAGTGGAGAGTACGGAATCCTGGAAGACGCCAGTGGAGTCGTGATATGGGGGAAGGTGAGGAGCAGGCTGCACGTAAAGGGATGTCCAAAAGCCTCGTGCACGGCCACTGAAGCGCAAGTAGCTGATTTATTAAACAATCAGGATTACGCTCGTTGCGGAAAGAAGCGCGAGATGGGCACTGCTGCAAACACATTTCACCAAAATGCGTTTGGCGTTTACGCACGGCGGCAAAACTACTCAAAGACTGAGGACCCATTCAGACCGCTGTGCACAGAGTCAGGGGGTGTCTTGTCTCCGGCCACTGTTTGCCGTAGCCCTCGCCACTGAGTGAGAGGCTGGCTGTGGCAATTAGCACATTTCCAGGATCCATATCGCAGTGTTTGCGTGATAAGGCAGAACTGCTATTGGCAGATCGGTTTGCAAATACTGCCCTACGTACTATGTAGTAGCACTCCTACTATTTGACGGTATATTGATAATTTTTACTTAACGACCGTCTGACAGCAACTGAATAAAACACAATTTTAGTGCCATACGCGTTTCGCCTTTATTTTCTGCAAGACATCATCAGTGGCAGGTTGCGTGGACAATTTCTTACATATTACGCTCCTGTTGCATTTTCGGTGTTCTTCTTCTTACGAATGCGAATTTGCTGTTTTTTTCCCACATTCCACAGCACTATGAACTGAAGGCTTGTTTCAATGCAATGTTTTGGTGTCTGTTGCCGACTGTAAGACGGTCCATAAGTAAAAATTATCAATATACCGTAATATTACACGCAACTGAGGAAGACAGGATTACAAAAGTTTAAGATGTCTGCTATTTGACGTTCACAGAAACGGACTGGGTGCCAGATACGCTTCGTAATGTAAGTATATTACGGAGAAATCGAAGATTCGAATACTACAGAACGATTCTATCATCGCAGATGTCCCGCAGACGTGTTTGTCCCATATTGGGCAATGACTTCGAGAGAGTATCTAGGAATACAAATCGCACAGATGTGTGGTACAGCTTTGCGACGCCGTCTGTTGAAACACAACGAATGGCACGTTTAACAAGAGGGTATAAATAATGACAACTTTTATTTTCGTGGTTTTTCAAAAAACATTGCGGAATTGTTTTAATATATACCAAGAATGTGAAACAGACTACGTTACAATTTTGAAACCATAAGGAGTATAAGGTTTGCGCTTGTAGCCCGGTGACTTAAAAACGATTGGCCAGACATCCGCCATTTGCACGCTTTCAAAGATGGTTAAACGGAAACAATCACCTCTTGAGAAAATCATGCATCAAGGAAAACATGTCAAGCAGTCAGCCCTTACAACACAAGTAAGGCCTGAATAAACACATGTAAGCGACAGAGTTGCAAACGGTTACGTACACACCACTGAGATGTTTCTAGAGTGTACTAAAGCTAGAGACAAACAAAAAGTATGCTCTTGAAATTCCTTAACTTCCTAAAACGACGGAACTTTTCGAGTGCCAAATGTATTTTCTTAGCGTGGCCAATAACAGACGAAGCTGTGTCGGTTCCAGAATACATAATGTCATAGGCAGCTTTCCAGGTAAGGAAATTCGTCTCTGGTTTTACGGTGGTGAGTTTCCTGCTCTGCTAATGGTGCAATTTGCTTGCCCACGGCCAAAAACACGTGTGAAAACAGAGAGGGTATTACGAAACCTGAATATGCTTTGGACGATAATGCGATAAAACAGTTAGCAATAAATGTAAATATTCGCTGTAGTATTTTAGGTAAAATTAGTTGCGTTATTTATACTGAGGTAAAACCAAGGTTCATCAGTTCCGCGGAAAGGGAGGCCGCAAGAGGGGAACGTAGAGCAGAAACTTGCACCGGCACCGCGACTACAGTCTTTCCTTGAGGGGCTGCAGAGGATTTCCCCGACTTGGTTGCGATTCGAGCATGGGGGGGACGCAGTGCCGCAGACATCGATGCCTTCTTTGGCAGCACGGCTGCAGCCGGCTGGTGCAGAGAGAGGCGATGGAGAGATTCGTCCGAATCTTGATTTCTTATTCAAATCTAACGCGCCAAACACGCCGAAAGCATTTGTATCCAGAATGCCGCTGCGAGACAGTCCGTTCGCAGTTGTAACGAAATTTTCGGCGCAGTACTGCTTTCGCGACATTTCAAAAATTCACCTCTTTGTAATTGTTCGTTTATGTACTGCTGAAGAAACGGAAACCTCTGAACTAATTACGATGATGAGTCTACGAAACATTTAGCTTTGGAAAGAGAACGATTATGGAAATTATTGTCGATTATATCAGTTCGTATCATTTCCTGCTGACGATTACGATAGATTGTTACTCTCCACGTCTGCATACGAGTTTTAGCCGCTGTTTCAGAGCAATAAATCATTGTGTCTCCATGTGAACAAATCGGTGCTCGGCACTCACATTATGTATGTGAATGCCAACAAGATAAGTAAGAAGGAAGAGGACGTTGAATTTTTATAGCTCGTCCACTACTATTGCGAAAATATTGAAATGCTTTCAAATGTGAACATAGTGTGTAATATAGCACACAATAGTTTGCTGTAGGGAGGTGAAAGTGTTATGCAAGCATGACGCCACAAGTGATTACTGGAAGTCAGTGGTATTTTTCATTGAAGAATACGATGCATAATTTCGATTGGACACAACGATAACTTTTGAGAGTTTATGTCTGAAGGGCCTAACTCTAAATGTGGGTTTATATAGATTAAATACAGTCATGTGGGTTCCATTGACGTTATTTATCGCTTAAAGGTTTACTCGCTTCTTAGTCCGATGAATGTAAAGTTTGACCGGCGCTTGTGCACTTACTATCCCTTTTCCGTTTTCCTTTTCTCCATTATGCGCGCGAAAGTTAAAACTGCCGACATTGTGGAGCGCCAGCAGCAACAATCAGTCGCAGAGACAGCGACAATGCTGTGTGGGCCGCGGGAGACGCAGAATTAACGGAAAAATAAACTCAGCCTCTGACTTTCTACGATCTGCACGCGCGATTAAAATTGCCCAACGTCATTACCGTGTCATTATGCGAATGCGACGCTGGTTTTACGATTTTGTGTAACCCGTGCTGGCGTTCGGGTTGCGTCCCTTTTGGTAGTCAGTGACGTGTGTGAAAAAATGCAAACGTAAGCAGTGGCGGTTGGGCGGGGTTTTGACATCGTGCACCGTTACACATAATCAGACATGACATGACAAGGGTGCTGACCGCAGTCTCAATTTTCGATAAAATTAAAGTGCTTAAAACCGTAAAATGATGGAATGCTGTGGTATTTTTTCTCGCTTCCAAATACAGTACGAAATCCGGCATCGGTGACCATGTTTCGCGAATTGATGTGATAGCGTTTACATGTCGGACCAGCAGCGGTAGTGGCAGATTCGGTTTATGAAAAGCACATTCGGTAGCCGTCTCTAGCACTGTTAAATAACGTTTTATATTTTGTTTGACACAATGAAAGCGATCATTAACAAACAGTTTCTTTTTCGAAGCGGAAACACAGAAAAACAAAGATTTTATTTTTACGCCTAACATTTCTCCTTCGTTCGACATTTATAATTTTGTGCAACAAGATATCAGAATTTCCGTGTCCATTACTATATACAAGGTCCTTGATCGTTGAGTGACACAATGCTCTTTTTCACTCTGTTTATTCCTTTCCAACTGCTTATTCGGTATATCAAAGCTAAACACGGCAAGTCGCATGCTGCCATCTGTCGGCCATCGACTACACTGCGTCCTCTGTAACTCCTTTCGCAGTTGACTTATTCTGCAAAACGGGTCGCCATCAGAACGTGTCTTTCGTTACCGCTGGTTGGGGTGCGATTCACGCACTTTCAAGAAATAAAAACAGAACATCTGTACATCGAAATCTCTTCTGGGCAAGGAGGGAAGGCTGTAGCGTGTTTGTATGACAGAAAGTAAAATGTGATGACTGTGAGCGGACGAGACTGCCACATCAGAAAAACAGGCGGCAGCGATTCCAAATCCGCCTCCACACAGCCCCAGAGAATATCGTATAACGCAGTCAGGCGGTGTAGAATAAATTCTAGATGGTTTTCGTTCTCGAGCGAGGCGTTGGTCAGCGCTTTCAAATAAGTGGTAGCATATTAAAACATAAAATAAGTTTATATTTTCTATGTCCTAGGAAAAAAATGGAAATAAATAAAGGTTTTTTTTTCGTCACGTTCCAACACTAACAGAAACATATTTTCTTTTTTCCTGAGAGGAAAAAAATTGATTTCAATGTCAGGTGCAAGTATATTCCCTGCGAAGCGTACTTTTCAACTACTTAATATAATACGTGGCCTTAATTTCTCTTTAGTTCTTCAGTGACAGGGCACAATTCGTGGCATGCAGAACAGGAGACATAAGCAGTTAGGTGGGGCGCTGGAAGATACATCATGTGAATGGAGAAAGAGCTAAAGTAACAACCGGCGGCAGTCTTCAGAGAAAGCGGTCGCGAATCAGGTGTTGAGTGCGGCGGACTACCTGGCGGATCTTGAAACGGAAAATCTGAACATCAACAGTAGCGGGAGGCAAAGGCCGGGCAAGTTCTGATAGATAGGAAGAGTATCTAGCAATCTGTGGGCGGCGATATGGCACCGTGTGACAGATTAAAACCGGCGTAACTGGTCAGTGAGTGGGACAGGATACTGGAATGCATCTGACAACTGGCGGCAGACGCAGCATTACGCTGTGCTCACAGTTTTGGACATTAGTTCGCTGGCTTGAGTAGAGAGAGACTCCAATGTTCCTCTTAACCTGGTACACGGATTGACATGTGTCTTTTTCGTGAAAGATCGGAATTTGCTTATGAATTATAAAGATATGTTACGCGCCGAATACTACTAAAGATGTACCCGGTAATAGTGGGGCAACTTTGAAATGTACAAGCAAAAATCCATGACGTTTACTGAGTGTAGAATGAGGAAAGTCGGCAACAAACGAATAACCAGACAAAAATTGAATGTAAAATTGTTAATAATCATGCCGCTCGTAAAAAAGTATTATACAGTGCATTTAATTGATTATACTGATACCGAGAAAATGCACAGGTGTTCAAGGGTGAGAAGCTATCGAAATGCTCGATAAAGATAAATAAATGATTGGATACAGCGAGACACGTGGCGCGTGCTCTACGGAGACAGGGGCGCGACGTGGCGCCTCAGCCGCTGTGGCCGCCATTAAGACTTGAGGAATGACTCAGCTGTCACTGCAGCCCTATGATGGCGGACATCTGTGGCCAAGTCTTAGTATTTTGTTCTTGTTTATCACGGTTGCTCAAAAAATTGAAACATTTATTCACACTATGCAGTATGTGATTCGGCTCGCCCTGTTACTAAATGTTCAGTTTATAAAGAAAAATATAAATTACATGAAGGGCATTTCTGCTCTGGCTGGAGCAATTGTCTCCTCCACGATTGCATGATAGACGTAACACTTCTATCACGTGTGAGCATTTTCCTCATTCTTTACCTAAGAAAAATACGAGACTAGTAAAATTCATAGTCAACTTCGTCATGAATTACAGGCTCAGTTGTGCGTAGTTCGTAGGAACGTGGCAGGGACGATATCTTTAGTGAGTTTGTCTGTGGTGGACGCAACATAAAACCTGGGTTTCTGTAATTGCTGGTAACTCAATCGCATCGCGAACATTATCGTTCAAAATTGTCATCGCATTAAATGAACAGAAACGTACTGTTTGACTGCCAGTTGCCGCTTTCGTTACTCCTTCCTGTTTTGATTTCTTTAATAGAATCCCAGTTACTCCGGGGCAAAGCCTGAATCTAACTGCCATCATTCCGTGGCGCCAACACCAACAATCGACCGCTGATGAACCGACAGGGCTCTGTGGTCTGCAGGAGACGCAGAATTAACGGAAAGATAAACTCGGCTTCTACACACTACGATCTGCGTTTGCGATTAATGTCTGAGTGTGCTTGCAATCAGTACGGTGTCACCGTGCGAATCTGGTGCTGGTTTGGTGATGTTGTGGATCGCGTGCTGGCTGTCCAGTGACGTGGCGGAATGTAGGCGGTCAACCTGGCTGGGTGTCATTCAGTGAGATACGTGTAGCGTCTGTAAAAAGTGAATAATTTAAGCGGTGCTGGCTGAGCGACGTTTGCCATCCAGGAATGTTATACAGGGTGCGGAAAAACAATTTGACCAAAAGTGCAGGGCGGAAAGACAGTACGAATCGTAGGAATTTGAGTGGAAGTAAGAGCCGCAAATGCGTAATTTCGGCGCTACAGGAGTGTAATTAAAATCTGACATGGAGACCTCTTTACCCAAAATGAAAGGTAATTTATAGAAAATGTACGGGTGAACACAGCCTTTGGACTAACCAGTCTTCAGGATGAGAACAAGAAAACTTTAAAACATCACATACACGTTCATCATACTTAGGCGACGTACCACACAATATTTCCTTAGAACTGAACACAATCGCATGTCCATATGTAATACTTGAAGATGTCTTAAAAAGGTCAAAGTAAATGAAAAATGAGTCACCACTTAATTAAGTAAGCGTGTCGTAGCAAGTGACATAATGATAGTCGAACTCTCACGACTCCATAGAAAGTGCTGGAAACGACAAAATGACGGAATGCGTTGGTAGCGATATACAACTATAAAATTTAGTAGACGGAAAGTACGTGGAAGAAAATGCGAAACGTTTAAGCAAGTAGTAAATCTATAAATGTGGTGAGAAAAGCGTCTGGCACATTATTATGGGGCAACATATTATGAGCCCCTACAGCGTCGGTATTAATGGAACGAGAGAGACAATGCACCATTGGTCAGTTCCCTATGGACTGAAAATGAAACGCAACTTTTAATGGCGTTGGTAGCATTGCTCCTATCATAGAGACGAATTAATTTTATAGTTTCTGTGATGTGGAAGTGATGACTCAGAGACCGATGAATAGTCTGATATCAGCTGCTCTCCGTATCTCGCTATATCCCTGTGACACAGTAACCTACGAGACCAAGTTTCCCTGATTTGTTCTCCTGGCAGAGGCGAACTATATTCTATTTACGGTTTTCACTGTACTGAAACGTCGTGAAATTTGCCTCAAGTCCTCCATGTAGGTATCTGACACCTGCAGCAAGTTTCCATGTTTGTACTGAGCAGTCGGGATGAACGATACGACAGAGACGACGACTGCACGGGAAACAACATTCAAATAAGGAAAATTTCGGAAACCGTTTTAATCACGTGGTTACGTGTTAAACAGTAATCGGTTTTGCTAGAGTGAGCAAACGTCCATGTCCCGAGCTTCATAATTTTTACACGCGTGGTCTCTGCAATGCAGCTGTCCTCGACGAAGCAGACTTATCAGTCTTTGCGTAATACGAGGTGGAGACATTAACAGATGGTTTAGAGTACGGATTCCTGGCAGACGCCAGTGGAGTCGTGATGTGGTGGAGGGTGAAGAGGAGATTGGAAGTAGAGGAACGTTCAAAAGTCTCGTGCTCGGCCATTGAAGCGTTCACAGCTGATTTCTTGGGCGATCAGGATTACGCTCGTTGTGGAAAGAAGTGCGAGATGGACACTGCTGCAAACACATTTCACCAAAAAGCTTTGGGCGTTTAGGCACGGCGACAAAACTTGTCAAAGACTACAGACCCATCCACACGGCTGTGCAAAGAGTTAGCGGGTGTCTTGTCTCCGGCCACTGTTTGCCGTAGCCCTCGCCACTAAGCGAGAGGCTGGCTGTGGTTATAAGCACATTTCCAGGATCGATATCGCAGAGGTCGCGTGATGAGACGGAACTGCTAATAGCAGATCCGTTTGCAGAGACTGCTCTATGTAATTAATAGTAGCTGTCCTACTATTTGACGTTCACAGAAACGGACTGAGTACCAGATACGCTTCCCTACGCAAGTATGTTACTGAGAAATCGGAGATTCGAATAGTAGGGAGCAATTGTATCATCGTAAATGTCGTGGCAGTTGTGTTTGTCCCATATTGGGCAATCGCTTCGAGAGAGTGTGTAGACATACAAATCGCGCCGATCTGTGGTACAGCTTTGCGATGTCGACTGTTGAACCGCGCCGAATGGTACGTTTAAGAAGAGGAAATAAAAATGACAACTTGTTCAAACAAATGTCGGGCTTGCAGCCGGTCGTCGTTCAATACTTCGCACGATATTTCAACTGGGCACCTGCCAGTCATCTTCAGGTGAGCCGTCGCAGACTGGCGATAAACGACGACGACGACGCACATGATGGAGGGTTGAACCCTCAGCCGGGAACGAAGTTCTAGCGCTTTTTTAATGCGCTTCTCCTTCTTCATTGGTGAGGTGAAAATGTGGGTGTGACATGACGGGTGGTATTGTCCTTGACTGTTGTGCTGGATTTTTTTTTTTTTTTTTTTGTGATAAAGAAAGACGAAAGGATAGAGAGACAGTGAGAGAAATGGAAAACGAAGGGCCGAAGTGACTGGCCGATGGTTTAAGCTAAGGCTCCGCTACTGGGGCAATGGCCGCGCGTGGTGTTCGTTACTGAATCTGGCGTTGTTTACGTGCAATGTCTTCCATGGCTTCCATAGTTTCGCTGTCCATCCTCCGCCGACCAGACCGGGACTTTTCCTCCACGAGTTCGTCTATAAAGTAGCTTAAGGCATCCCATTGAGAGGGGGTGAATATGGGGTGTGAATTTATCTGTTCTATTTCCTTCTTCGTGAGCACTGCCATAAGCGAGTCACGGTATACGTACGTGCGGAATTGAAGCGGTCGATGGGGGAGAGATAAAATTCACAAAAATGACAACATTTGTTTTCGTGGTCATTCAAATAAATCGCGGGATTGTTTTAATATATACCAAGAATGTGGAACCGACTACGGTAGAATTTCGAGATATAAGACGCTGCAGGAATAAAATCAGCATGTTGGCAACAGACGTCACGTAATCCGTTGGTCGAGGCGAACACAAAGCCGTGAGGAGTACAAGTTTTGCGCTTGTAGCCCAGTGAGTAAACACGATCGGACAGATATCCGCCGATTACTCGCTTTCCGAGTGTGTTAATACCTGTAGAAAGAAAAGTTGTATTAAATGGAAAAAATCGTCTGTCCAGAAATGCATGGCTCTTTTGAGAGTAGTTGCCGTGTTATTCTAGTGAGAAGCAAAAAGGCCGGGCTCACCCGATTTCAGGGCTAGCATATGTGGCAGTGCGCAGCCGTTCATAATGAATGAGACGCCAGTGTGGATGTCATGACGTCACTGTGGTGTACGAGCAAGTAACGCCGGCCGTGGTCTCTAGTTAATGAAGTACTGTCGCAAAGAGACTGCACAGCTACGCACTAAGCTCTCGATAATACGAGATACAGTAATAACAACAACTCATTCTCTATCCATTGTCATCACGACAATTGTAACACTCTTTTAGTGAGTGGCCGAATATGTAAAGTACCACGTCGCAATGGAAGGTGCCAAATTAAGCAAAACATCTCAAGCCGTCAGCTCCTAAAACAAAAGTTTAGGCCAGATTAATTATACGTAAGCGACAGAGTTGCAGACGGTAACATAAACACCTCTGAGACGATTTTAGAGTGTATTGAAGCTAGAGCCAAACAAAAAGTATACCCTTGAAATTCCTTAACTTCCTAAAACGACGGTCTTTTTCGAGTGCTACATGTCTTCTCTTAGTGTGGCCAACAACAGGCCAAGCTGTGTCGGCTGTATGATAGATGTAAACCTTCACAAGTTGCTTTCTCGGTAAGCAAATTTCTCTCCGATGCTGGTTTGACGACGGTGAGTTTCCTGCACTGCTAATGGCGCATTTGATTGCCGGCGGACACAAACACATGTGAAAACAGTGAGGGTATTAGGAAACCTGAATATGCTTAGGACGATAATGCGAGAAAACAGTTAGTAATAAATGTAAATATTCGCCGTAGTGTTTTGGCAACATTACTTACGTTATTTATATCCAGGTAAAACCAAGGAACATCTGCTCCGTGAGAAGACAGGCCGCAGAGACGAGAGTGTACAGCAGTAACTTGTACCGTCACGGCGGCTGCTGCCTTAGCGTTGGGAAGCTGCAGAGGCTCTCCTAGACTTGATAACTTTTAAACCGTGGTGGAAGCAGCGTCGCAGACATCGACACCTTGTTTGCCAGCACGGCTGTAGTCGGTTGGTCCACAAAGAGGCGACGGAGAGATTCGTCCGAACTTCGGTTTGTTATTCGCGGCTAATCCGGCGAAGAACGCCGAAAGCGAGTGTCTGAGCAATGTAGCTGCGATACACTCCGTTCCCATTTGTAACGAAAGTTTCGGCACGGTTCCAAGTCTCTGTAATTGTTCGTTTACGTATTGCTGAAGAAACGAAAGCCTCTGAACTAATTACGGTAGTGAGTTTACAAAACATTCAGCTTTACGAAGACAACGGCTATGGAAATTACTCTCGCTTATATAAGTTAATATCATTTTCTAGCGACCAGTATCATGGGTAGTTTCTCTTGGAACGAACGTCGACTTTTGCGATTCGGTTTCTACGTCTGCATACGAGGTTCAGCCGCTGTTTCAGAGCGATAAAACATTATCAATCCCTGTTAACAGGGAGCTCACACAACGTTTGTGAATGCCGACATGATAATTAAGCAGTAACAAGACGAAAAACCTTTTTAGCTCGTCAATTACTATTGCGAAAATATTGAAATGCTTTTATATGCGGACAGTGTTTAATATAGCAGACAATCGTTTGCTACAGGGAGGTGGAACTGTCACGCAAGCACGACGCCACAAGTGATTAGTGGAAGTGAGTAGTATTTTTCATTGAGGAATGCGATGCGTAATTTCGATTGGACAGAATGATAAGTTTTGCGAGTTTGTGTGTGGAAGGCCTAACTCTAAATGTGGGTTCAAATGGACAACATACAGTTATGTGTGCCCCACCGACGATGTTTATCGTTTAAAGGTTTATCGTTTACATGTAAAGTTTGATTGGTGGTTGTGCATTTACTATAATATCTCCGTTTTCATTTTCTCCATAAAACCGCCATTGTCAGCGAGCAAGTGATAAACTGCCGACATTGTGGAGCGCCAGCAGCAACAATAGATCGCTGGGACAGCGACAAAGCTCTGTGGGCTGCTGCAGACGCAGAATTAACGGAAAAATAAACTCAGCTTTATCTTTCTACGATGTGCAAGCGCGATTAAAAGTGCCCAACGTCAGTACCGTGTCATTATGCGAATGCGACGCCGGTTTTACGATTTTGTGTAACCCGTGCTGGCGTTCGAGTGGCGTCCCTTTTGGTAGTCGGTCAGCGACGTGTGTGAAAAAACGCAAACGTAAGCAGTGGCGGTTGGGCGGGATTTTGTCATCCTGCACTGTTACACATTATCAGACATGACCGCAGGCTCAATTCTTCGATAAAATGAAAGTGCTTAAAACCGTAAAATGATGGAATGCTGTGGTAGTGTTTTTTTTCCTTCGAAATACAGCAAGAAATCCGGCATCGGTGACCAGGTTTCGGGAGTCGATATGATAGCGTTTACATGACGAACCAGAAGCGGTAGCGGCAGTTCGGTTTATGGAAAGCACATTCGTTAGCCGTGTGTAGAACTGTTAAATAACGTTTATATTTTGTTTGACAGAATGGAAGCGATTATTAACATACCCTTACTTTCTCGAAACGGAAACATAAGAGATTCAAAAATTTTATTTTTACGCTAAACATTCTCCTCTGTTCGACATTTATAATTTACTATAAAAAGGTATCAGAATTTCAGTGTCCATATTATACACAATGGAGCCCGTATACATCTTTTTCGCGCTGTGTATTCCGTTTCACCGGCATATTCCCTATATCAAAGCTCAACACGGGAAGTCGCATGCTGCCATCTGTCGGCCATCGACTACACTGCGTCCTCTGTAACTCCTTTCGCAGTTACCTTCTTCTGCAACACGGGGCGCCATCGCAGCGTATACCGCTGATTCGGGTGCGAATCACGCCCTTCCAAGAAATAAAAACAGAACATCCGTACATCGAAATCTCTTGTAGTGGGCAACGAGGGAGGGCTGTAGCCTATATGTATGACAGAAGATAAAATGAGATAACTGTGAGCGGACAAGACCGCCACACCAGAGAAACAGGCGGCTGCGGTTCCAAATTCGCCTCCACACAGCACCAGAGAATATCGTATAACGCAGTCAGGAGTCGTAGAATAAATTTCAGACTGTTTTCGTTCTCGAGCGAAACGTTGCTCAGCGCTTTCAAATAAGTAGTAGCATATTAAAACATAAAATAAGTTTATATTTCGTATTTCTTTTGAAAAGAATGGAAATAAATACTGTTTTTTTCGTCACATTCCAACACTCCCCGGAACATCTTTTCTTTTTTCCTGAGAGGAGAAAAAATTGATTTCAATGTGAGGTGCAAGTATATTGCCTACGAAGTGTACTTTTCAACTACTCAAAATAATACGTGGCATTAATTTTTCTTTAGTTGTTCAGTAAAAGGGCACAATTCGTAGCATGGAGTAACAAGAGGCATAAGCAGTTAGGTGCGACGCTGGAAGATACATCATCTGAATGGAGAAAGAGCCAAATTCACAACCGGCGGCAGTCTTCAGAGAATGCGGTCGCGGACCGCGTGTTACGAGCGATCGACTGTCTGGCGGATCTTGAAACGGAAAATCTGAACTACATCGACAGCAGCGGGAGGCAAAGAGCGGAAAAGTTCTGTTACGTAGGAGGACTACCCAGAAATCTGTGGCGGCGATATGGCACCGGGTGGACAGATTAAAATCGGCGTAACTGGTCAGTGAGTGGGACACGTTACTTGAATGCATCTTACAACTGGCAGCAGACGCGAAATGACGTCTGCCTTTTGCGTAGAAGATCAAATTTTGCACGCAAATCATACAGACGTGTTAAGCACCTAATACTACTAGAGATGTGCCTTGTAAAGGCGGACCAAGTTTCAGAGGTGAACGTAATTTGCTTGACGCTGGGTTTAGAATGAGGAAATACAGTAAATAACGAACAAGTGCCCGACAAAATTGAATGTAAAATTGTTAATAATCGTGCCGCTCGTAAAAAAGTATTATACAGAGCGTTTAAATTGATTGTATTGATACCGAGAAAATATACTGGAGTTCAAAGGTGAGTAAGTATGGAAATGCTCGATAAAGAGAAACAAGTGATTACATACGGCAAAACACGTCGTGCGTTGTCTTGGAAACAGGGGTGCCTTGTGACGTCACCCCACACTGTGGGCTGCTGCTAAATCTGTGGACGAGCCTCGGCAGCCGTGGCCGCCATTAAGATTTCACGAATGACTCAGCTGCCACTGCAGCTCGGTGATGGCAGACATCTGTAGCCGAGTCTCAGTATTTTCTGCCCGTTGTTCTTTGTTGGAAAATCGCAGCATTCATTCACACTATGCAGTACTTAACTCGGTTCGCCCTTTTACTAAATATTCAGTTTATACAGTAAAGTATGAATTACATGCAAAGGTAATTGTAAAATCATTCCTCTGTCGGAGAAAGAAATGCTCTGGATAGAGGAATTGTTTCCAGGATGATTGCGTGACAGACGCAAGACTGCTTTCTCGTCTGAGCATTTTGCTAATTCCTTACCTAAAACAAATACGAGAGTGGTAGTAGAAATAGTCAACTTCGTCATGAATTACAGGCTAGGTTATGTGTAGGTCATAATAAATAGTGTAATTTAGTTGTGTGTAAAATGAAACTTGGCACGGACGATAACTATAGTGTGTTTGGCTGTGGAGGGCCCAACTTAAAACCTGGGTTTCTGTAATTGCAGGTAACTCAATCGCATCACGAAAGTTATCATTCAAAATTGTCATCGCATTAAACTACCAGAAACGTACTGTTTGATTCCGAGTTGGCTCATTCGTTACTTCTTTCTGTTTTCATTCCTTTAACAGAATCCCAGTTACTCCGAATAAACTCTGAATGTTAACTGCCATCATTCCGTGGCGCCAACAGCAACAATCGACCGCTGATGCAGCGACAGAGCTCTGTGGTCTGCGGGAGACGGAGAATTAACGGAAAGATTTAGTCGGCTTCTACATTACTATGATCTGCAATTGCGATTAATGTCCGAATGTGCTTACAACCAGTACGGTGTCACCGTGCGAATCTGGTGCGGTTTCGTGATTTGTGGATCGCGTGCTGGCTTTCCAGTGACGTGGCGGAATATAGGCGGACAACCTGGCTGGGTGACATTCAGTGACGTATGTGTAACGAACGTATGAAGCGACTAATTTAAACAGTGCTGTTTGAGCGAGGTTTGCCATCCAGCACCGATATACAGGGCGTGCAGAAACAGTTTGACCAAAAATGCAGGGCGGAAGGACAGCATGAATCATAGGAATGTGTGTATGGCAAGTAAGGCTCGTAAATCCATATTTTCAGCGCTACGGGAACGTAATTGAAATCTGCCATACTGAGGCCCTTGTTCAAAATGTTAGGTATTTTCCAGAAAATGTATACGTAAACAGAATGTTTGCACTAACCAGTCGTCACGACGAGAACAAGATAAATTTCAAGCGTCACAAACACGTGTATCGCATTTAGCTGACGAACGAGACAGTACTTTTCAGAAATGAGGACAATCACATGCCCATGTCTCTTGTTTGAGTATATTTAAAAAAAGTGAAAATGAGTGAAAAATGAGCGACCACTTAATTAACAGGAGTATGTATAGAAAACGTTTTAACTGACCACCGTTTCCATGCTGCCGTAGCGCCTTAAATATTTAACTGCGACCTGTATTTCTATACTCAGATTCCTTCGTTTGACACTCTCTTTGTGCCCTACGCTTTTGGTCAAACAATGGCAAAATGTCAGAATGCGTTGGTAGCGATTTGTAACTTTAAAGCTCAGTAGACAGTAACTATGTTAAAGGAAATGTGACTCATATAACGAGGCACTACGGAATTAGACGTGTAATATGTTTTCTGTTTAAAAAAAGTTCTCTAGTAGAGCTATTATGGAGCAACGTATGAGATCCCACAGAATCGGTATTAGTGAAAGCACGCACCGTTGGTCAGTTGCCAAAGCGTTCATAATTAAACAAAACACCAAACTGGGTCTATGACATTGGAACTAGCATCGTGAATGAAGACGAAATAAATTTATAGTGTCTATGATGTGGAAGTGTGGATTCAGAGACTGATGAATACGGTGAATTTAATTCCTCTATATTTTTTTTTTTTTGTTCGATAAATACTGTATCTACGACACTATGGAACCAAGTAGCCACTATTCCTTCTCCTGACCAGAGGCAAACACTATTCTACTTATTAACTGTTTTGACAATACTGAAATGTGGTGAATATTGCTCCTAGCCCTCCATCAAGGTGGGCTAACAGAATCGGATACCTGCCGCGAGTTTCCATGTTTGTACTGAGCAGTCAAGATGAAAGGCGCGACAGAGACGGCGACCACGCGGGACACAACATAGGGATGCCCAAAATGTCGGAAACCACTTTTCTGTAGTCATGTTTACATGTTAAACCTTAACCGATTCTACTAGCCGGAACGAACGTCTGCGGTACGTCCCAAGATTCTTATGTATCAGACCCATGGTCTCCGCTGAGCAAACTATCGACGATGAAACAAACTTGGCGGTGTTTCCGTATTGTGAAAGGAAGACGTCAATATGTAATGTAGAGTACGAATTTCTTACGGAGGTCAGTGAAAATATAAGATGGAGAAGTGTGAGGAGCAGATCACACGTAAAGGACTGTTCAGAAGTCTTATCCAGGCACATTAAAGCGTTCGTGGCTGCTTTATTAATAGACCGGAATTACGCTCGTTGTCGAAAGAAATACGAGGCGGGCACTGGTGGAAGCGTTTTGCACCTGAAAAGATTAGGCATTTAGATGTGGGCAGAAGACTTGAAGTAAATTCACATTCCCACCGCTGTACGCAGGGTTAGGGGATGTTTTTGTCACCAGCGACTGTTGCGAGCCGGAGGCTGTGCCACTAAGCAAGAGGCGGCTGTGGTTGTAGGGACACATCCAGCATCGACATCGCAGATGTGGAATGTAGTAGCAGTCCTACTATTTTACTGTCACAAAACGATTTGAGGGTCGCATACAGCTCCGTAAATATGTATATAACCGACAAATCAGAGATTCGAATAGTAGATAATAATTGTATCATAACGAATTTCCCGCAGATGTGCTTATTCCACACTGGGCAATCATTTAGAAAGAGTACGTAGACATACAAATCGCACTGGCTCGTGGGACAACTTTGCGATGTCGACTATTGAAACACGAGTGATAGCACGTTTAATAAGAGACAATCAAAATAATAACTTTTGTTTTACGTGATAATAAAAAAAAATTTCAAGATTGTTTCAATATATGGCAAGAATATGAAGGACACTACGGCAGAGTTTCGAGATTGGCCGAAGGTACGGAACACGGTTTGTGTCCAAAATTTTGCACAGGCCGGCGTGCAGCGTGTAACGCATTCAGGCACCGTGAACAAAGCTCTTGCGGTATTGGTTCTCGCGACCTGCTCTGCCCAGAAACAGGACAGAAGAATATGGATGAGACAAGTTTTTGGTTTTAATTTTCTACCGCCTTGTCAGTGAATTACTGTTTGACTTGAACGTGTTCTTTGTCCTCACAGGTGCAGCGTGTAAAGGTTCTGGATAGATATATTTTAATCTGTTTCCAGTTACGAATGGAATCTGTCGATACACACCGCGTTTAACTTCCGCATCGGCGCAAAGCAGGTGACATTGTCGACAATTTTTTATACATGTTCACAATCGATGTCTGTTGACAAAATACACGCTGACAATGCGTATGTGATTAAGACTTGGCCGTGACTCAAGACGAATCTTTCTAGCCGCTACAAGTCTTCATAACCTTGAGGCGTAAATACGTAACAACTATTACCACACAAAGCGTGTGATCCGGGTGGGCATAATAAAACAGAATCTCATGCATTAACTGACCCGGATAAAAATGTTTTGACGGTGGTTTTTGACGATTTCTATACGTGTTTTCTGGAAGATTTTCTCACACAACCTCCGCCTCCTCCTCAGAAATTTAGGATACCGTCAGCTGGAGGCAGCTGGAACAGAAGGCCGCCCATGAATGTGCGGACTGCGAAACAGCACTGTCGGGATGCATTAAAAAGGTGCAACTGGCCATCGACTAGGCGTGTGATTCACATGTTGGAACGGACACGTATCTCGTGAATGGCGGGCGGCGCGACATCCTGCTGTGGGTGGATTTTAAGAAAGGTCAGATAACAGCCGTCACTCGCGAGACAGTCGAACTGCCATCAGTGGCAAAGCTCTGTAGGCCACAGGGGACGCAGAACTGACGGAGAAATATGTTCGGCTTAACTATGTATAATATTTCGCACGTGTGTTTTGCCAACTATATTGACAGTACTGTTAACGACGCAAAACCGAGGTAAACAGACTTTTTTATTTCATACAAAGGCTTTACGTCTTCTGTCATCAGAGAGGCCGCACAGATCAGATTTCGCAACTGTAGTTTCAACCTGGACAGCGGCTGTACTCCAGAGTAATTCGTCGAATCATTGACGCCCCGACGTGGGGAAACAGCGTCGCAGACATCGACATCTTCCCTGGCAGCACGACGACAATGATACGGTCACCAAAAGAAGAGCGATGGAACTTTATAAAATAATCCCGAACCGCTACTCAAGTTTAACTCGTCAAGAGCACCGACAGCGTCTGACGCAAGAATGGCGTCGCGAGCGACTCCGTTCCCAGTTGTAACGAAATTGTCGACCCACAGCAGGTTTCGTGGCAGTTTATGAACACCGCGTCATTTTAATTGTCCGTTTATCTCATAGGGAAGAGCAATAGAGCGGTGAACGAGAAAGAAACGCGATTACGATGATGAAGTGAAGGCTTTTCTCAACTGTAGTTTAATCGGAAGACCGTAATATTTCTTGTCGTCTTTTCTATTGGTTAAGGGAGACAACACTATGCTCTTTCAGTGAATTCCCCTAGTCAATGAAAGTAAAAAACAGAAGATTTACCCAGAGTTGGGAAACCGCTTCATCGCCTCACTAGTAAAGACGACCTCATTTCATGGCAGATGTGGTTTGGAAACTGAGTTTCAGCTGTGGGCAAAAGTTTGCTACCGAAACTAACTAGAGACGCTCCTTACTTCCCAAATAAAGCATCGCATACGGCGAGAACTGAATAACAGGCACAGAAGTGAAAGAGAGGAACTCATATATAATGATTTCATCATTTTTTTCCTTTCTGGTCTCAATATACACCTGCGGCACAACCTGAGCAAAACGCGTGTGACGCTGTGGTCCACGTGTAGGAACGGTCAAGCATAGTCTATCGGAACAAAGAGGTGCTATCAGTTTCTTAAGACCAGAAGACAAAACAGCTTCATTTGTCACCAATCCTGATTAGACTGAAAGCTGCTACACGTAGCCTCTGGAACCGTACGTGGATAAACTCCAAAGCAGTTTCGATATTTACTTCGAAGCGTCGGTCGGAACGAAAGAAAAGTAGTATGCGTCATTCACAGAAATATTCAGAGTACGTTATAGTGCTACAACGATGAAAAATAATATTACGACAATGTCAAACCTTATTTTCATAAAATAAACAATAACTGACGATATTAAAATTGTAATTATAATTTTATTATTTTAATTCTTGTGCTCAGTGAATCAAAGACTTTCTATTGCACGGAATAAACTAGCATTGTTTGTACTACGAAACTATATATGATTCTTAAGTGAGAACTAATTCTATGTAAGACATTTTGTCTGGGCGGGTTTTGTGCTCGTACTGGTCGGTAGAGAAAGAAAAGTTTCTTAGTCGATGTATGTAATGTGAATGTATAAAGGCTATAAAAGGGAGAGAGAGAGAGAGAGAGAGAGAGAGAGAGAGAGAGAGAGATAATTCTCGCGGACAATGACCATATTGTATAAGAAAAGGTGAATACAAGTTATTCAAAACAAATATCTCTAAAGCGTATCGTACTGTGATTTAAAAAGACTGAAAATTGCGGTGTTTAATCTAAACCTGTCCTGCATAACAGCGAAGAACATTTATGTCATCATATATTTTCTTCGTTTGACCACGGTTGTGATTCGCATGTTACTTTTTGTTACGCGACGCGTTAGGAATATTTTCATTATACGCGCAAAAGCGCACACATCTTTGATCGAACCTGCATCTTTCGGAAACGATAACACTTAATCAGTACAATGACGCGAATACCGTCTGAATCGCAACCGTGATCACAAAAGTGTTTCCTGGACCTGATTTTTATAAATGTGTAGACTTGAAAGCGAACAATATTGCACCATCGCTGGCTCGCAACAATTGAAAGAAAACAAAACAGGGACTGAACAACTTTAAATTTTAAGGCCGTCATCGTTACGAAATCTGAACGACGTAAGTTAATTAATTAAATATTAACAGGAAGAGAATTATTAAATTTTAAATATTAAATGATAGCAAGAATTTAAAGCATTTTAGCATCAGTACGTTTCTTTGCATTAGTAGCTGAGTATCAGATACCATCATATCTATTTAAAAGATAGTGCGTAAATAACATTGCCACCTTTTATAATTATTGTTCTAGCAATTCAACGTGAGACGCTTTCCTATGTAAAGTCAGTGTATTGGAGACATATTAAACATTTTATTAGTACACACTAGTTTTAGCTTAGCAACTGTGCTTGCCGTAATTGGGACACGGTTTTTAAAGATTATCAACATACACAATGCGTGCCATTTTGTAGTGCGGTTTCCTGGTATGGACTTTTCGGACACGTCGGAGAGCGGACACCACACTTCGTACGAGCACCTAGTAATGTTAAATTTCTTCTCTATTCTCATTAGGGCAACTTTCATGCTGATTTGATACGTGGATGGAATGCATAAGAAATCACAGCACTACTTCGCAGAGGAGGAAGCAAACCACAACGAAAACTCTTTGGCAACAAAGGCTGTGCAATTCGAATGTCGATGCAGAAAATAAAGCGATGGAAATTTGTGCGTTTGGAACATGTAATCCCCGTTTTCCTAACGATCGATTAGATGTACGGCATTTATATGTTTAGATAACATATTAAAGCAGTAGCAGAACAAACAGTACACCATTTAAACGCTAAAACTTAATTATAGGACAAATCTTTCGCAGTACTAAACGCATCGTCTTAGTGAGAATACTGTAAGGCCGAGCTCTGTCGAAGGCAGGGGCTGCACGTGTGGCGCTGCAGAGTCGGCCGTAATAAACAGGGCGAGTGTGTCCTTCCATGGGTTGAAAGCAGGGATGCGTGTCGGTCGTCAGGTGTAAAACGCTACGAATGGCGAAGATTTTGAGACGACGGGATGTTAATCTCTAACTCGGTATACGGGCGTCCTCCATCAGTAACGTATTCGGTTCTTCACGCTTTATATCTCGATACTGTGTCGCTATCTGTACTGGAGTATGCAGGGACCATAGCCTCTTATTCTGTGTAAATTCGCACATCACAGATGTTACTTCTTAAGGCATAATGACGCACACCACACGTACTCCTGAGGAAACGGCCAGAAAACTGTATGCTTCCCGCCAGGCCGATATTTGCTCTTCTGTAGAAGCGGCCAGCTAAATGAGCCACAGTCTAACAAGAAAAGGAATTTTGTCGTTCGTGAAAATAAAGAATTGTCAGGACAGTGTGTGAAACGTTTGCTGTCGTGCCACCTGACCAAACGCAACAGGGATAGATACCGGATTAGCACTGCGAGTCTTGGGGAAATTAGCTTAACGGAATTGCTACACGTGTGACGCTAATACGACACGGAGATCCGTCGTTGATATGTGTGCTTAATACTGCAACTGTCTTATCCACCTGGTTTCGAACCTCGACACGGCAAGGATAGATGCATTTGCCGTCTACATGTGTGTGACTATGGCCTAAGGTATGAAACGCTGTGTATGTGTGCCCAAAGTTTCACGTGCGCCAACGAGCGCCGTACAACGCAATCAGGCACCGTAAATTAAAATAAAGCTTTGGTGGCGTTCGTTCTCGCGTTCGGCGCTGCCCAGACACGACAGAATAATATCGCTGACGCAAGATTTTTTTTCCATTTTTATCACCTTTCCAGTAAATTACTTGTTAGTTTCCATACGGTGCTCCTCTTCACATGTTCTGTGTGTAAAGGCCGACGATAGATCTTTTTCCTTATCCGTTACCAGATACGAATGCAGTCTGTAGAAACACAGAAGGACAACAGCTGGACACATTGCCACGAAGTAAGACAGGTTCTCACACTGCGATTATATTCCGCCTCGATGCGAAACAGACGACGCTGTCAACTTGTTTATTAAACCTTCACAATCGATGGGTGGTGACAACATATCTGCTAATCCTGTGTACTTGTTTAAGGTTTCGCCTCGACTCGACAGGAATGTTTCTAGCCATGATACGTTTTCAAAGCCGTGGGATGTAAATAAGTTCCATCCCTTACCGCTACGCATATTCTGCACCACGTGTGTCATTAAAGTGAGCAAAATATAAGTAGCACAAGCGTTAACTGGCTTGGATAGAAAGGTTCTGAAGGTATTTTTTGACGATTTCTATGCGTGTTTTCCGGAACATTTTCTCACAGAAAGGTCTCCTTCTTAGGAGTCTACGATACCATCAGCTGGACGCAGCTGAGACACAAGTCCATCCATGTAGGTGCGGTGTGCGAAAGAGCACACTTCGAATGCATTACAATGTTACAACTGCCAGCGACTAGGGGTGCGATTCACGTGTCGGAATGGACACGCATCTCGCAACTGGATGGCTACGCCAGGCTCTGCTGCTCGTAAATATTAAAAATTAAGTCGCTGTGCCAATTAGGGATTCACTCTCGATCAGATGATACATATACATTTTTCTCCCGCTTTCGTTTGCTTCAGAAAACCGCCATTACTCGCGGCAGACTTTAAAATTGACATCGTTCTGCGTAGTAGCAGCAACAATCAGTCGCTGAGGCAGCGACAAAGCTCTGTCGGTTGCAGGACGCGGAAGACTAACGGAAAAAGAAATTCATCTTACACATTACTGCTATCTACATTTGTGATTAACGTTTAAATATGCACATAATCGGTACAGTGTAATTACGCGGATCTGATACTGGTTTCGTGATTTTATGTGTCGCGTGCTAGCGTTCCAGTGACGTGGCAGAATATGGGTGGCAGTCACCCAGCGTTCGTAAGAAAAGAAAAATTTAAGCTGTTGTGATTCAGCGAAGTTTGCCATCCGGCGTCGTCATACAGGGTGCATAGAAACAATGTGACCAAAAGTGTATCGTGGAAACGTAGCATGAAACACAAAAATTTGAGTATAGCAACTAGGCCTCGCGACTGAATATTTTCGGCGGCACCGGAACGTAATTAAAATCCCACACACGACCGTCTTGGCTCCAAATGACTGGTAGTTTACAGAAAATGTATACGTAAACACAGGCTATGTGAACTAACCAACCGCCACCATGAGAACAAGATAAATTTAAAGCGCCACTTACACGTGTATCGAAATTAGCTGACTTAGGACACTGCACGTTTTTAGAGATGAAGAGAATCAGATGTGCATGTCTCATGTTTCAATATGTCTCAAAAAGGTGAAAATGAGCAAGAAGGGAGCCGCCACTTATTGCTATAAGTATGTCATAGCAAATGTTTAGACTGACCACAGTTGCCATGTTGGCATAGCGCCCGAAATATTCAACTGACACTTGCAATACCGAAATTCCTTCATTTGATGCTGCCTTCCTGCTCTGCACTTTCGGTCAAATTGTTTTCCCCCACCCTGTTTCTTCTAGACGTGACGCGTCGAATTCTCAGCCATCCAATACACTTCGTCTATGGTAGAAAGTGCTAAATACGGCAAAATGACGGAATGCGTTACGAGCGATTTATAACTTTGAAGTTCAGTACACAGTGACTACGTAAAAGCACATGTGATACATTTAACCAAATCGTTACGAAGCAAGATTTAAATACGTTTCCTGATTAGAATGGGCAATGATTTCTGAAGAGTATGTAGATACACAAATCGTGCCAATCTGTGGTACAACTGTGCAATGTCGGTCATTTAAACGCGACGGATAGCACACTTCACAAGAAGAAATAAAAATGATAATCTCGTTTTTCGTAGTAAAAAAAAATTGCGGTATTTTTTTAACGTACAGCAAAAATGTGAAACAGACTACTGTAGAATTTCGAGGAGGAAGACGTGACGGGAACAATGTCAGCATGTTGTCAACAGAGGACAGGAGATTCGTTTGTCGAGGCGAAGACAATGCCTTAAAAAAGTATTTTTGCGCTCATCGCCCAGAGGGTAAAACACAGTCGAACAGATATCCGCCATTTCCACGTTTTCAAACTGTTTTACACTTACAGTAGAACAAAACTGGGCCGCTTTGAAATAGCGAAGAATTTAATTTTTTGAAAAAACCATAATGTGTCAGAGCACTCACTGTATTATTTTAGTGAGGAGAATGTGAGGCCAGCCACACTCCATTACAGAGCTAGCATATGTGACAGTGCAGAGCCATTCGTAATGAATGAGTCGCGAGTGTGGATGTTATGACGTCACCATAGTGTATCAGCAAGAGGCGCCTGCCCTGATCTTTAGATAATAAAGTACTGTCGCAAAGAAACTGCATAGATACTCACTAAGCTCTTGATAGTACGAGACACAATAAGAACAACTTTCTCTTTTCCATCATCATTGTCATCAGGACAATCATAACACTCTCTCAATATGTGGCCGGAATATGTATAGGGCCACAGCCCCACTTCGCAATGGAAGATGCTGTAATAAGGAAAACATGTCACCAGTCAGCTAGTAGAAACACGGGTAAGGCGAGAAAAATAATTTGTAAGGTGCAGAGTTGCAAAAGGTTACATATAAACGACTAAATGTTTTTATGGCGTTTTAAAGCTAGAGCCAAACAAAAAGTGCGCCCTTGACATTCCCTAAGTTCCTAAACAGACGGAATTTTTCGAGTGCCAATTTTATTTTCTTAGTGTGGCCAATAACAGAGTAAGGTGTGTAGGTTCCAGAATACATGTAAACTCTCGTAAGTAGCTACCTTTCCAGGTACGCAAATTCGTCTCCGATGCCGGTTTGACGGCGATGAGTTTTCTGCACTGGTAATGATGCATTTGCTTGCCGACGACCACAAGCACATACGAAAACAGTTAAGATATTACGAAAACTGAATACATTTAAGATGAGTAATGCGAAAAAGCAGTTACTAGTAACTGTAAATATTGGCTGTGGTGTTGTACGCAATAATAGTTACGTTACTTATATTCACGTAAAACCGAGCCCCATCACTTGTGTGGAAAGACAGGCCGCAGAGAGGAGAATGTACAGCAGCAACTTGTAGCCGCACGGCGGCTGTTGCCGTAGCATCGACAGATGACAGAGGAGTCTCAAGACTCGTTTACGTTTTAAGCACGGGGGAAGCAGCGTCGCAGACGTCGACACCTCTTTTGGCAGCACGGCTGGTGTCAGCTGGTCCAGGAATAGGCGGTGGAGACATTCATCGGAACCTCGATTTGTTACTCACGTCTAAGCCGGCCAAGAACGCCGTTGAATGTCGTTGCGACACACTCCGTCCATAGTCGTAACGGAATTTTCGGCGCAGTGCTGTTTTAGTGGCATTTCGTAAATATCTCGTCTTTGAAACTGTTACTTTATGTATTGCTGAAGAACTGAAAACCCTTGAACTAAGAAGAATGCAATTAACAGTTGACGAAACATTTAGCTATGGAAAGAGAACGGTTACGGAAATTACTGTCGCTTTTATCAATAAGTACTGTTTTCTAGAGACGAATACGATAGTTAACTCATGTTCGGATGAACGACGAGTTTTGTGATTCGGTTTCCACATGTGCTGTTTGATGACAACAAATCATCATCTCTCCGTGTGAGCAAACCGGTGGTCGACGCTCACATAACATATGTGAATACTGACGTGATAATTAAGAGGACCAAAGGTGACAGCTTTGAGTATCTCCTAAATTACTATTGCGAAAATATTGAAGTGCTTCTACATCGGACAGAATGTGTAATAGAGCTCACAGCCGTTTATTGTAGTGAGGTGGAAGTGTTATGAAAACATTACGCCACAAGTGATTAGTGGAAGTCAGTGGCATTTTTCATCGAAGAATACGATGCGTAATTTCGTTTGGACATAACGGTAACTTTTGCGACATTGTGCGTGGAAGGCCCAACTCTGAATGTGGATTTATGCAATAACGGTTATGTGTGCCCCATTGTCGTAATTTTTGGCTTAAGGCTTTGCTCGCCTATAACTTCGCTAAACGTTACGTTTGACTGGTGGTTGTGCAATTATTATCATTTTCCTCCGTTTTCATTTACTTAATAAAATCGACATTACTAGCTAGAAAGTTCAACTGCCGACGTTGCGGAAGGCTAGCACCAACAATCAATGGCTGGGGCACTGACAAAGCTCTGTGGGCTGCAGAAGAGGGAGAATCAACAGAAAAATACATTCGGCTTCTACGTTACTAAGATCTGCAAGCGTAATTAAATACGTTCAAAGTCAATACAATGTCATTATTTGGCGATCTGCAAGCATAATCAAATACGTTCAAAGTCAATACAATGTCATTATTTGGCGATTTCGTGTAACCAGTGCTGGTATTCGAGTGACGTGGCGGAACATGCGGGGACGACCCGTTTGGAAGTCATCCAGAGGCGTATGTGCCACGTATGTGAAAAAAGGCGTAACTTAAGCAGTGCTGTTTAAGCGAGATTTTGTCATCGTGCACCGTCATTCATGCCAGAGATGAGCCGACTTGAGCGCTGACCGCATTCCCAGGAGTTCAATACTTACTTAGTCTCTGATAAAATGATTGTGCTACAAACGGTAGAATGATGGAATGTGGTGATAGTGTGTTTTACCTTTAAAATACAGTAAAAAATCCGTAACCGGTAACCGCATTTCGAAAACCGATATGATAGTGTTTAAATGACGAACCACAAGCGGTGGTGGAAGATCGGTTTGTGAAAAACACACTCGGTAGGCATACGTAGAACTGCTAAGGAATGTTTTACTTTTTGTTTCACGCAATGAAAGTAAATATTAACATACCTTTCCTGTTACAAAACGGAAACACAGAGAAGCAAAGATTTTATTTTTACGCTTAACATTTCTCCCGCTTTCGATATTTACAATTCTCAACAAAAGGCTATCAGAATTTTCGTGTGCACTATTATATACAAGGTCCGTGATCGCCGTGTGTCACAAGATGCCCAGTAGACATGTTACTCTTTTCCGCGCTGTTTATTTCTTTTTAGCGTCTTATTGTTTATATCACTGCCGGACACTGCAAGTCGCCTACTGCCATCTGTCGACCAACGGCTGCACTGCGTCCTCCGAAACTCCTTTCGCAGTCAACGTCTTCAGCCACGCGAGGCGCCAATAGAGCGTGTCTTTCCTTATCGCTGGTTCGGCGCGAATCACGCATTTTCGTGAAATGAAAAAAAAAAAAAAAAATAGAAATCTGTTTTCGTGTGCGTGGAGAGAAGGCTGCGGTCTTTTAGCATGAAAGGAGGGAACACGAAATATGAAATAACTGTGAGCGAACAAGACTGCCACGTCACAGAGACAGGCGGCTGCGATTTCAAATCCGTCAGCACACAGCGCCAGAGAGTATCGCATAACGCAGTCTGGCGGTGTGGAATAAACTTTGGATTGCCTTCGTACGACCGTAGCGATGGCCAGCGCTTTCAAATAAATTTGTATTACAGATATGGGATAAGTTGATTTTTTTGTACTGCCTTTGTAGAGAATGGAAATAAATAGATTCCTTTTTTCGTCACAACTTTCAACACTACACAGAACGTTTTTACTCGTCCGAGGTAAACTCTGAACTGAATATCGGGTTCGAGGCTACTCGCTAAGAACTGTTACTTCCATCAGTTTAAAATAATAGTCTACGTTGCATTAATTTTCATTTAGCTCTTCGGAATGCAGATAACCATTCATGGCATGGAGTAACAAGAGGCATCAGTCATTAGAATAAACGTTGGAAGAAACGTTATGTGACTGGAAAAGGAGCTAAGTTCACAATCGGCGGCAGACTGCAAAGAAAGCGGTCGTGAAACACGGACTGGGAGCGACTGTCATTTGGCAAACCTTGAAACGGAAAGTCTAAAATACATAAACTGGATATAAAGGCCGTGCACGTTCTGTAATAATCTGTGGACGGCGAAACAGCTCACTCTGGACAGATTACAATGGCGTAACTGATCAGTGACTACTGGGCGCGCACGTTGCAATCGGCAGTATATGCGGGGATGAGCTATGGGCGGAGTTTCGGACATACGTTCGCCGCTTCAAGTAGGGAGAGATTCCGACGCGTATCTTAAACAGAGATAAGGATTAACGTCTGTCTTTTTCGTAGAAAATTAAGTTCTGCGTGTAAATTACAAAGACATGTTATGCACCTAATACTTCTAGAGATGTACCTGGTAAAAAGGTCCAAGTTTCGAAGGTACGCGTGATTTGCTTGACGCTAACTGAGCGTAGAAAGAGGAAATGGGGTAACTAGCAAATAAGCTATTGATAAAAATTGAATGTAAAATTGTTAATAGTAATGCCCCTCGTAGGGGAGTATTATACAACACGTTTCATTTGTTTATACCGATCACAAAAAAAAACTTACTAACGTTTCAGGTATGAGCAAATAGTGAATTGATCAAATGTAGCGAAACACGTCGTGGGTGGTCAACCGAGACAGGGGTGCCGTGTGACGTCACACCTCAGTGTGGGCTGCTGTGCGGTTGCTACGGCTGTAGACGCGCCTCAGCCGCTGTGGTCACGGCCAAGGCTTCATGAACCACTCGGCTGCAACGGTAGCTCTGTGTTGCCACTATTCTACAGCCAAATCTCGGCACTGACTGGTTGTTTGTTGTTGTTGCCACCAAAATTGCAGCAATTATTCACAGTGTGCAGTATGTAATTCGGTTGGCCCTCTTTCTAAATATTGAGTTCATAAAGTTACAGATGAATTCCATATAGAAGTAATCACATAATCATTCCTATGCCGCAACAGAAAATGCTCTGACTGTAGGAATTGTATCCTGGATGATTGCATGCTAAACGCAAAACTGCTATTTTGCTCGTTCTTTACCTAAGAAAGATGCGATAGTAGTAATACAAACAGACAACTTCGACATGAGTTACGGCCTCAGTTAAGTGCAGTTCATAAGAAGTAGTCAGAATCAGTTGTCTGTAAAATGAGAAGTGGCAAGGACGAAAACTTTAATCAGTTTGTCCATCGAGGGTATATTGCAGATTCCTGTGATAGCTCTCAGTTCCACTGCGTAGTTTATTGTTTAAAATTGTCATAGCATTAAACCACCAGGAACGTTGAGTTTGACTGCTAGTTGCCGCTTTCGTTACTTCTTTCCATTTTCATTTATATCGTAGAATCCCTTATACTTGGAGGAAATTTGAATTTAACTGCCATCATTCCGTGGCGGCAACAGCAACAATCGACCGCTGATGCAGCGATAAAGCTCTGTGGGTCGCACAGTACGGGAAACGGTCCCAGAAACGAGACGAGACATATTCATTGCTGCTTTCTGCAATTGCGATTAATATCGAAAGTAGCACACGTTTAATACAATAGCTTTACAAGAATGTGATGCATGTATCGTAATCAAAGTCTTAACTGTATTGTTCGCCGAAACTTTCAAAATTGACCATTCTACGTGAATCTATTGTGAAACGAATCAAAATTATATACACCTCTTAACCGAGCCAGTCAATTTACTTCCTCGCATCGTCAGTCAGGATGACCGTGTGTAAATAGTGTCTTTGCATTAAGCATTTAGAAGATGTTCACTACAACAACAACTTGCAATGTCATTTTACTTAGGAAATTTATACTATCTCAGCAAACAAGAAGTGAATGATGTCGATGTGTGTAGGTTCCCTAGCCCCATGAACTGAGTAGCTGTGACGTAAAGTCTTTATGTTATCTCGTTATATGCATACGACAGACTAACGAATCTGCCCCTTGGATGGGACAGTGTACTGATACGAATTGTTAAGCTCTGTCTGTGGAAACAAATAATCGCTTTTAGTTTCTCCTGACCAGAGACTACTTTCATTCTACTTACTAACAATGACAACAATATCGGAAGGTGGTAAATGTTTCCCATTTTCCTTAATGTAGGTGAGCGACAAGAATAAAATACTTGCTGTAAGTTACACGATGGCGATATCGAGACATCAGTATGAACCATGCAACAGAATTCTTTGCGGAGGTTTCAAACACATGGTGGCATTACACTAGGCCCTGAATCACAGCTATCGAACTGATTCGGTCAATTTAAGAGTTTCACATGTGTGTCTGTGCACGATTTTCGCTGCATGCTTACTAAGATTGCAAGGGGGGACGGGAATGGTTACCTCATCCAAACCAAGCGACAGAGGTAGATACGTATGTGACACTTATCCATAGCTTTCATACTGACTGCATGCGATGAAAGAGTTGAATTTATGAAATGTGATACATTATGAATCCATAAAGAGCATAGGGAGCTCCCTAAAAGCAAGTACCTTGAAAGACTTTATGTATGAGCCAAACATTGATATTATTCTAGTTACAGAAGTAAAGGATACTGCACTACACGATGTATTGGGATAAAGCGCTGTAATTAATGCTGGAACTGGAGATGAATTAGAGACCGTGATACTCGCGAAAGAGGGCATAATAGTGGATCACGTTGAAAACTCATATGTAATACAGTTGTAGCTTGTACTGTTTACAACACCTGGCTATTTAATATATATGTTCCACCTGATAGCAGTAAACGACGTAAACGAGCAGAGTTCCTTTAATTACAAAATTGTCCCTCTCTTCAGATTTAAGTAAGGTAATATCATTTTGGCAGAAGATATGAAAGGCGTTCTACGTCCAAGAGGTCAATCTCCTAATCGGAACTCTTCTATTGAATTATAAAACGTAAGACAAGAGTACCATTAAATTAACACGTAGAGCATAAAACAGCGACATGGCTGGGTTTACATTAATTATTAACTGCTTGGAAGGTCGCTCGTACAGGCTACACCTGTGGAACAGAGACCAACGTGCTGCACACAGAAGTGTGGCGCAGCAGCTGCACTGAGCACGCTGCACTCGCGTGCACAGCTGATGTGGAGCGACAGGGCGCCCACCACACCAGAAGTCATGACGGAACCTCAACCCTGCACACCTACTGCCAGATGCCGAATGCTGCGACCGTTCCCGCAAAAATATGCAGGAATGGGAAGGTAACTTCACATCCTATATTTCTTTCCTCAGTTTGTGGACAATATGCACGAAAGTAAACTGTCTCCAGAAGGTGTGCTGCCTTTGGGATATGTGCTGTCCTTTGGAGGAGAGCTGTATTTAGGAAATGTGCTGTCTTTGCAAGGTGTCCTGCATTTGCAATGTGTGCAGCCTCCACAAGGTGTGCTGCCTTTGCAAGGCAGTTGTTCTTTGCAAGGTGTTCTCCTTTGCAAGATTTTCTGCCATTGCATTCTGTCCTGTCTTCGCAAGGTGTGCTACTTTCGTGAGGTGTGCTGCCTTTGCAAGCTGTTCTGCCTTGACACAGTGTGTAGCCTTTGCAAGGTGTGCAGCCTACGCTAGGTATTCTGCCTCTACTATCAGAAGATGTGCTACCTTCACAAGATGTGCTGGCTTCTCAAGGAGTGCTGCTTCACAAGAAATGCTGCATTAGCTAGGTGTGTTGCCTTCACAATATGTGCTGCCTTTGCAAGGTTACCTTGCGGAAGCTGCATATCCGGTGAAGGCAATCAACCTTTCGAAAGTAGCAAACCTTGCGAAGATAGCACAGCATGCAAAGGAAGAACACCATGTGAAGGAATAAGACACTGCAAAGGCAGTACATATTGTGAAGGAGGGCCAACTTGTGAAGGCAGAACACCTTGTGAAGCCAGTACACTGTATAAATGCAGCATACAGTATGAAGGCAGCACACATTGTGAAGAAGCCGGCCGCGGTGGCCGACAGGTTCTAGGCGCTTCAGTCAGGACCTGCGCAACTCCTATGGTCGCTGGTTCGAATCCTGCCTTGGGCACGGATGTGTGTGATGTCCTTAGGTTGGTTAGGTTTCAGTAGTTCGAAGTTCTAGGTGACTGATGACCACAGATTATAAGTCCCATAGTGCTCAGAGCAATTTGAACCACATTGCGAAGACAGAATCACTTGTGAAGGCTGCAAACATTGCAAAGGCAGCACACATTGTGAACGTAGCACACTTTGCTAAGGCAGCATACCTTGTGAAAGCTGCACAGATTGCGAATGCTGCACACCTTGATATCACTGCAAGCACGGCTTGCAAGGAAAGCACAGCTAACGAGGACAGCACGGCTTGCGAGGACAGCACGGCTTGCGACGACAGCACGGCTTTCGAGTACAGCACGGCTTGCGAGGACAGCACAGCTTGCGAGGACAGCACCGCTTGCAAGGACAGCACGGCTTGCGAGGACAGCACGGCTTGCGAGGACAGCACAGCTTGCGAGGACAGCACGGCTTGCGAGGACAGCACAGCTTGCGAGGACGGCACAGCTCGCGGGGACAGCAGAGCTTGCGGGGACAGCACAGCTTGCGCGGACAGCACAGCTTGCGGGGACAGCACAGATTGCGGGGACAGCACAGCTTGCGGGGACAGCACAGCTTGCGGGGACAGCACAGCTTGTGGGGACAGCACAGCTTGCGGGGACAGCACAGCTAGCGGGGACAGCACAGCTTGCGAGGACAGCACAGCTTGCGAGGACAGCACAGCTTGCGAGGACAGCACAGCTTGCGAGGACAGCACAGCTTGCGAAGACAGCACAGCTTGCGAGGACAGCACAGCTTGCGAGGACAGCACAGCTTGCGAGGACAGCACAGCTTGCGAGGACAGCTCAACTTGAGAGGACAGCTCAACTTGAGATGACAGTTCAACTTGAGAGGAGAGCACAACTTGAGACGACTGCTCAACTTGAGAGGACAGGAAAGCTTGCGAGGACAGCACGGCTTGCGAGGACAGCACGGCTTGCAAGGACAGCACAGCTTGCGAAGACAGCACAGCTTGCGAGGACAGCACAGCTTGCGAGGACAGCACAGCTTGCGAGGACAGCACAGCTTGCGAGGACAGAGCAGCTTGCGAGGACAGCTCAACTTGAGAGGACAGATCAACTAGAGAGGACAGCTCAATTTGAGAGGACAGCTCAACTTGAGAGGACAGCTCAACTTGCAAGGACAGCTCAACTTGCGAGGACAGCACAGCCTGCAAGGACAGCACAGCTTGCAAAGACAGCACAGCTTGCGAGGACAGCACGGCTTGTGAGGACAGCATGGCTTGCGAGGACAGCACAGCTTGCGAGGACAGCACGGCTTGTGAGGACAGCACGGCTTGCGAGGAGAGCACAGCTTGCGAGGACCGAACAGCTTTCGAGGACAGCACAGCTTGCGAGGACAGCACAGCTTGCGAGGACAGCCAAGTTTACGAGGACAGCACAGCTTGCGAGGACAGCTCAACTTGAGAGGACACCTCACCTTGAGAGGACAGCTCAGCTAGAGAGGACAGCGCAACTTGAGAGGACAGCTCTACTTGAGAGGACAGCTCAACTTGAAAGGACAGCTCAACTTGAGAGGACAGCTCAACTTGAGAGGACAGCCAACTTGAGAGGACAGCAAAGCTTGCGAGGACAGCACGGCTTGCGAGGACAGCACAGCTTGCGAAGACTGCACGGCTTGTGAAGACTGCACGGCTTGCGAAGACAGCACGGCTGGAGAGGACAGCACAGGTTGCGAGGACAGCACAGCTTGCGAGGACAGCACAGCTTGCGAGGACAGCACAGGTTGCAAGGACAGCACAGCTTGCGAGGACAGCACAGCTTGCGAGGACAGCACAGCTTGCGAGGACAGCTCAACTTGAGAGGACAGCTCAACTTGCGAGGACAGTTCAACTAGAGAGGAGAGCACAACTTGAGAGGACTGCTCAACTTGAGAGGACAGCAAAGCCTACGAGGCTAGCACGGCTTGCGAGGACAGCACGGCTTGCAAGGACAGCACGACTTGCGAGGACAGCACAGCTTGCGAGGACCGCACAGCTTGCGAGGACAGCACAGCTTGCGAGGACAGAACAGCTTGCAGGGACAGCTCAACTTGAGAGGACAGCTCAACTTGAGAGGACAGTTCAACTTGAGAGAACAGCTCAACTTGAGAGGACAGCTCAGCTAGAGAGGACAGCGCAACTTGAGAGGACAGCTCTACTTGAGTGGACAGCTCAACTTGAGAGGACAGCTCAACTTGAGAGGACAGCTCAACTTGAGTGGACAGCAAATCTTGCGAGGACAGCACGGCTTGCGAGGACAGCACGGCTTGCGACGACAGCACGGCTTACGAGGACAGCACGGCTGGCGAGGACAGCACAGGTTGCGAGGACAGCACAGCTTCCGAGGACAGCACAGCTTACGAGGACAGCACAGCTTGCGAGGACAGAACAGCTTGCAAGGACAGCTCAACTTGAGAGGACAGATCAACTAGAGAGGACAGTTCAACTTGAGAGGAGGGCACAACTTGAGAGGACTGCTCAACTTGAGAGGACAGCAAAGCCTACGAGGCTAGCACGGCTTGCGAGGACAGCACGGCTTGCAAGGACAGCACGACTTGCGAGGACAGCACAGCTTGCGAGGACCGCACAGCTTGCGAGGACAGCACAGCTTGCGAGGACAGAACAGCTTGCGAGGACAGCTCAACTTGAGAGGACAGCTCAACTTGAGAGGACAGTTCAACTTGAGAGGACAGTTCAACTTGAGAGGACAGTTCAACTTGAGAGAACAGCTCAACTTGTGAGGACAGCTCAGCTAGAGAGGACAGCGCAACTTGAGAGGACAGCTCTACTAGAGTGGACAGCTCAACTTGAGAGGACAGCTCAACTTGAGAGGACAGCTCAACTTGAGTGGACAGCAAAGCTTGCGAGGACAGCACGGCTTGCGAGGACAGCACGGCTTGCGAGGACAGCACGGCTTACGAGGACAGCACGGCTGGCGAGGACAGCACAGGTTGCGAGGACAGCACAGCTTCCGAGGACAGCACAGCTTGCGAGGACAGCACGGCTTGCGAGGACAGCACAGGTTGCGAGGATAGCACAGCTTGCGAGGACAGCACAGCTTGCGAGGACAGCACAGCTTGCGAGGACAGCACAGCTTGCGAGGACAGCACAGCTTGCGAGGACAGCACAGCTTGCGAGGACAGCACAGATTGCGAGGACAGCACAGCATGCGAGGACAGCACAGCTTGCGAGGACAGCACGGCTTGCGAGGTCAGAACTGCTTGCGAGGACAGCACAGCTTGCGAGGACAGGACAGCTTGCGAGGACAGCACAGCTTGCGAGGACAGCTCAGCTTGCGAGGACAGCACAGCTAGCGAGGACAGCACAGCTTGCGAGGACAGCACAGCTTGCGAGGACGGCACAATTTGCAAGGACAACACAGCTTGCGAGGACAGCACACCTTGCAAGGAGAAAACAGCTTGCGAGGAGAGCACACCTTGCGAGGACAGCAAAGCTTGCGAGGACAGCACAGCTTGCGGGGACAGCACAGTTTGTGGAGACAGCACAGCTTGTGGGGACAGCACAGCTTGGGACGACAGCACAGCTTGGGAGGACAGCAAAGCTTGCGAGGACAGCACAGCTTGCGAGGACAGCACAGCTTGCGAGGACAGCACAGCTTGCGAGGACGGCGCAACTTGAGAGGACAGCTCACCTTGAGATGACCGCTCAACTTGAGAGGAGAGCTCAACTTGAGAGGAGAGCTCAACTTGAGAGGAGAGCTCAATTTGAGAGGACAGCTCAACTTGAGAGGACAGCTCAACTAGAGAGGACAGCTCAACTAGAGAGGACAGCTCAACTAAAGAGGACAGTTCAACTAGAGAGGACAGATCAACTAGAGAGGACAGCTCAACTTGAGAGGACAGCTCAACTTGAGAGGACAGCTCAACTTGAGAGGACAGCTCAACTTAAGAGGACAGCTCAACTTGAGACGACAGCACAACTTTCGAGGACAGCACAGCTTGGGAGGACAGCACAGCTTGCGAGGACCGCTAAAATTGCGAGGACAGCACGGCTTGCGAGGACAGCACGGCTTGCAAGAACAGCACAGCTTGCGAGGACAGCACGGCTTGTGAGGACTGCACGGTTTGCGAGGACAGCACGGCTTGCCAGGACAGAAGGCTTGCGAGGACAGCACGCCTTGCGAGGACAGCACGCCTTGCGAGGACAACACGGGTGTGAGGACAGCATGGCTTGCGAGGACAGCACAGGTTGCGAGGACAGCACGGGTTGCGAGGACAGCACAGCTTGCGAGGACAGCACAGCTAGCGAGGACAGCACAGCTAGCGAGGACAGCACAGCTTCCGAGGACAGCACAGCTTCCGAGGACAGCACAGCTTCTGAGGACAGCTCAGCTTGCGAGGACAGCACAGCTTGTGAGGACAGCACAGCTAGCGAAGACAGCACAGCTTCCGAGGACAGCTCAGCTTGCGAGGACAGCACAGCTTGTGAGGACAGCACAGCTAGCGAAGACAGCACAGCTTGCGAGGACTGCACAGCTTGCGAGGACAGGACAGCTTGCGAGGACAGCACAGCTTGCGAGGACAGCACAGCTTGCGAGGACAGCACAGCTTGCGAGGACAGCACAGCTTGCGAGGACAGCACAGCTTGCGAGGACAGCACAGCTTGCGAGGACAGCACAGCTTGCGAGGACAGCACAGCTAGCGAGGACAGCACAGCTAGCGAGGACAGCACAGCTAGCGAGGACAGCACAGCTTGCGAGGACAGCAAGGCTTGCGAGGACAACATGGCCTGCAAGGACAGCACGGCTTGCAGGGACAGCACAGCTTGCGAGGACAGCACAGCTTGCGAGGACAGCACAGCTTGCGAGGACAGCACAGCTTGTGAGGACAGCACAGCTTGCGAGGACAGCACAGCTTGCGAGGACAGCACAGCTTGCGAGGACAGCACAGCTTGCGGGGACAGCACAGCTTGCGGGGACAGCCCAGCTTGCGGGGACAGCACAGCTAGCGAGGACAGCACAGCTTTCGAGGACAGCAAGGCTTGCGAGGACAACACGGCCTGCGAGGACAGCAAGGCTTGCGAGGACAGCTCGGCCTGCGAGGACAGCACGGCCTGCGAGGACAGCACGGCTTACAGGGACAGCACGGCTTGCGAGGACAGCACAGCTTGTGAGACAGCACAGCTTGCGAGGACAGCACACCTTGCGAGGACAGCTCAACTTGCGAGGACAGCACAACATGCGAGGACAGCACAGCTTGCGAGGACAGCACAGCTTGCGAGGACAGCAGAGCTAGCGAGGACAGCACAGCTTGCGAGGACAGCACAGCTTGCGAGGAAAGCACAGCTAGCGAGGACAGCACAGCTTGCGAGGACAGCTCAACTTGAGAGGACTGCTCAACTTGAGAGGACAGTTCAACTTGAGAGAACAGCTCAACTTGAGAGGACAGCTCAGCTAGAGAGGACAGCGCAACTTGAGAGGACAGCTCTACTTGAGAGGACAGCTCAACTTGAGAGGACAGCTCAACTTGAGAGGACAGCTCAACTTGAGAGGACAGCTCAACTTGAGAGGACAGCTCAACTTGAGTGGACAGCAAAGCTTGCGAGGACAGCATGGCTTGCGAGGACAGCACGGCTTGCGAGGACAGCACGGCTTGCGAGGACAGCACGGCATGCGAGGACAGCACGGCTGGCGAGGACAGCACAGGTTGCGAGGACAGCACAGCTTCCGAGGACAGCACAGCTTGCGAGGACAGCACAGCTTGCGAGGACAGCACAGCTTGCGAGGACAGCACAGCTTGCGAGGACAGCACAGCTTGCGAGGACAGCACAGCTTGCGAGGACAGCACAGCTTGCGAGGACAGCATGGCTTGCGAGGACAGAACCACTTGCGAGGGCAGCACAGCTTGCGAGGACAGCACAGCTTGCGAGGACAGCACAATTTGCAAGGACAACACAGCTTGCGAGGACAGAACAGCTTGCAAGGACACACAGCTTGCAAGGACAACACAGCTTGCGAGGAGAGCACACCTTGCGAGGACAGCAAAGCTTGCGAGGACAGCACAGCTTGCAAGGAGAGCTCAACTTGAGAGGACAGCTCAACTTGAGAGGACAGCTCAACTTGAGAGTACACCTCAACTTGAGAGGAGAGCTCAACTTGAGAGGAGAGCTCAACATGAGAGGAGAGCTCAACTTGAGAGGACAGCTCAACTTGAGAGGACAGCTCAACTTGACAGAACAGCTCAACTTGAGAGGACAGCACAACTTGAGAGGACAGCACAACTTGAGAGGACAGTTCAACTTGAGAGGACAGCACAACTTGGGTGGACAGCACAACTTGAGAGGACAGCAAAGCTTGCGAGGACAGCACGGCTTGCAAGGACAGCACAGCTTGCGAGGACAGCACAGCTTGCGAGGACAGCACAGCTTGCGAGGACAGCACAGCTTGCGAGGACAGCACAGAGTGCGAGGACAGCACAGCTTGCGAGGACAGCACAGCTTGCGAGGACAGCACAGCTTGCGAGGACAGCACAGCTTGCGAGGACAGCACAGCTTGCGAGGACAGCACAGCTTGCGAGGACGGCACAATTTGCAAGGACAACACAGCTTGCGAGGACAGCTCAGCTTGCGAGGACAACACAGCTTGCGAGGAGAGCACACCTTGCGAGGACAGCAAAGCTTGTGAGGACAGCACAGCTTGCGGGGACAGCACAGTTTGTGGAGACAGCACAGTTTGTGGAGACAGCACAGTTGGTGGAGACAGCACAGATTGTGGGGACAGCACAGCTTGGGACGACAGCACAGCTTGGGAGGACAGCAAAGCTTGCAAGGACAGCACAGCTTGCGAGGACAGCACAGCTTGCGAGGACAGCACAACTTGCGAGGACAGCACAGCTTGCGAGGACAGCACAGCTTGCGAGGACAGCTCAACTTGAGAGGACAGCTCAACTTGAGAGGACAGCTCAACTTGAGAGTAAACCTCAACTTGAGAGGAGAGCTCAACTTGAGAGGAGAGCTCAACATGAGAGGAGAGCTCAACTTGTGAGGACAGCTCAACTTGAGAGGACAGCTCAACTTGAGAGGACAGCTCAACTTGAGAGGACAGCTCAACTTGACAGAACAGCTCAACTTGAGAGGACAGCTCAACTTGAGAGGACAGCTCAACTTGAGAGGACAGTTCAACTTGAGAGGACAGCACAACTTGGGTGGACAGCACAACTTGAGAGGACAGCAAAGCTTGCGAAGACAGCACGGCTTGCAAGGACAGCACGGCTTGCGAGGACAGCACGGCTTGCGGGGACAGCACGGCTTGCGGGGACAGCACGGCTTGCGGGGACAGCACGGCTTGCGGGGACAGCACGGCTTGCGAAGACAGCACAGCTTCCGAGGACAGCACAGCTTGCGAGGACAGCACAGCTTGCGAGGACAACACGGCTTGCGAGGACAGCACGGCTTGCGAGGACAGCACGGCTTGTGAGGACAGCACGGCTTGCGAGGACAGCACTGCTTGCGAGGACAGCACGGCTTGCGAGGACGGCACTGCTTGCGAGGACAGCACGGCTTGCGGGGACAGCACAGCTTGCGTGGTCAGCACAGCTTGTGAGGACAACACAGCTTGCGAAGACAGCACAGCTTGCACGGACAGCACAGCTTGCGAGTACAGCACACCTTGCGGGGACAGCACAGCTTGTGGGGACAGCACGGCTTGCGAGGACAGCACGGTTTGCGAAGACAGCACGGCTTGCCAGGACAGCACGGCTTGCGAGGACGTCACGACTTGTGAGGACAGCACAGCTTGCGAGGACAGCACAGCTTGCGAGGACAGCACAGCTTGCGAGGACAGCACAGCTTGCGAGGACAGCACAGCTTGCGAGGACAGCACAGCTTGCGAGGACAGCACAGCTTGCGAGGACAGCACAGCTTGCGAGGACAGCACAGCTTGCGAGGACAGCTCAACTAGAGCGGACAGCTCAACTAGACAGGACAGCTCAACTTGAGAGGACAGATAAACTTGCGAGGACAACTCAACTTGAGAGGACAGCTCAACTTGAGAGCACAGCAAAACTTGAGAAGAACGCTCAACTTGCCAGGACAGCTCAACGTGAGAGGACAGTTCAACTTGAGAATACCGCTCAACTTGAGAGGACAGCACAACTTGAGAGGACAGCTCAACCAGAGAGGACAGCACAACTTGAGAGGACAGCACAACTTGAGAGGACAGCACAATTTGAGAGGACAGCACAACTTGAGAGGACAGCACATCTTGTGAGGACAGCAAAACTTGCGAGGACAGCACAACTTGGGAGGACAGCAGAGCATGCTAGGACAGGAAATCTTGCGAGGACAGCAAAGCTTGCGAAGACAGAACGGCTTGCGAGGACAGCACAGCTTGCGAGGACAGCACGGCTTGTGAGGACAGCACGTCTTGCGAGGACAGCACGGCTTGCGAGGACAGCACGGCTTGCGACGACAGCACGGCTTGTGAGGACAGCACGGCTTGTGAGGACAGCACGGCTTGCGAGGACAGCACAGGTTGTGAGGACAGCACAGCTTCCGCGGACAGCACAGCTTGCGAGGACAGCACAGCACAGCATGTGAGGACAGCACAGCTTGTGAGGACAGCACAGCTTGCGAGGACAGCACAGCTTGCGAGGACAGCTCAACTTGAGAGGACAGCTCAACTTGAGAGGACAGCTCAACTCGAGAGGGCAGCTCAACTTGAGAGGACAGCTCAACACGAGAGGGCAGCTCAACTTGAGAGGACAGCACAGCTTGCGAGGACAGCACAGCTTGATAGGACAGCACAGCTTGCAAGGACATAACAGCTTGTGAGGACAGTTCAACTTGAGAGGACAGCTCAACTTGAGAGGACAGTTCAACTTGAGAGGACAGCTCAACTTGAGAGGACAGCTCAACTTGAGAGGACAGCTCAACTTGAGAGGACAGCTCAACTTGAGCGGACAGCTCAACTTGTGAGGACAGCTCAACTTGAGAGCACAGCACTACTTGAGAGGAAAGCACCACTTGAGAGGACACCTCAACTTGAGAGGACAGCTCAACTTGAGAGGGCAGCTCAACTTGAGAGGGCAGCTCAACTTGAGAGGGCAGCTCAACTTGAGAGGGCAGCTCAACTTGGGCAGACAGCACAGCTTGCGCGGACAGCACAGCTTGGGCCAACAGCAAAGCTTGCGCGGACATCACAGCTTGTGAGGACAGCATGGATTGCGACAACAGCACGGCTTGCGAGGACAGCACGGCTGGCGAGGACAGCACAGCTTGCGAGGACAGCACAGCTTGCGAGGACAGCACAGCTTGCGAGGACAGCACAGCTTGTGAGGACAGCACAGCATGCGAGGACAGCACAGCTTGCGAGAACAGCACAGCTTGCGAGAACAGCTCAACTTGAGAGGACAGCTCAACTAGCGAGGACAGTTCAACTTGAGAGGAGGGCACAACTTGAGAGGACTGCTCAACTTGAGAGGACAGCAAAGCCTACGAGGCTAACACGGCTTGCGAGGACAGCACGGCTTGCAAGGACAGCACGACTTGCGAGGACAGCACAGCTTGCGAGGACCGCACAGCTTGCGAGGACAGCACAGCTTGCGAGGACAGAACAGCCTGCGAGGACAGCTCAACTTGAGAGGACAGCTCAACTTGAGAGGACAGTTCAACTTGAGAGAACAGCTCAACTTGTGAGGACAGCTCAGCTAGAGAGGACAGCGCAACTTGAGAGGACAGCTCTACTAGAGTGGACAGCTCAACTTGAGAGGACAGCTCAACTTGAGAGGACAGCTCAACTTGAGAGGACAGCTCAACTTGAGTGGACAGCAAAGCTTGCGAGGACAGCACGGCTTGTGAGGACAGCACGGCTAGCGAGGACAGCACGGCTTACGAGGACAGCACGGCTGGCGAGGACAGCACAGGTTGTGAGGACAGCACAGCTTCCGAGGACAGCACAGCTTGCGAGGACAGCACGGCTTGCAAGGACAGCACAGCTTGCGAGGATAGCACAGCTTGCGAGGACAGAACAGCTTGCAAGGACAGCACAGCTTGCGAGGACTGCACAGCTTGCGAGGACAGCACAGCTTGCGAGGACAGCACAGCTTGCGAGGACAGCACAGCTTGCGAGGATAGCACAGCTTGCGAGGACAGCACAGCTTGCGAGGACAGCACAGCTTACGAGGACAGCACAGCTTGCGAGGACAGCAGAGCTTGCGAGGACAGCACAGCTTGCGAGGACAGCACAGCTTGCGAGGACAGCACAGCTTGCGAGGACAGCACGGCTTGCGAGGTCAGAACCGCTTGCGAGGTCAGAACCGCTTGCGAGGACAGCACAGCTTGCGAGGACAGGACAGCTTGCGAGGACAGCACAGCTTGCGAGGACAGCACAGCTATCGAGGACAGCACAGCTTGCGAGGACAGCACAGCTTGCGAGGACGGCACAATTTGCAAGGACAACACAGCTTGCGAGGACAGCACAGCTTGCGAGGACAGCACAGCTTGCGAGGACAGCACAGCTTGCGAGGACAGCACAGCTTGCGAGGACAGCACAGCTTGCGAGGACGGCTCAACTTGAGAGGACAGCTCACCTTGAGATGACCGCTCAACTTGAGAGGAGAGCTCAACTTGAGAGGAGAGCTCAACTTGAGAGAAGAGCTCAATTTGAGAGGACAGCTCAACTTGAGAGGAGAGCTCAATTTGAGAGGACAGCTTAACTTGAGAGGACAGCACAACTAGAGAGGACAGCTCAACTAGAGAGGACAGTTCAACTAGAGAGGACAGCTCAAGTAAAGAGGACAGTTCAACTAGAGAGGACAGATCAACTAGAGAGGACAGCTCAACTTGAGAGGACAGTTCAACTTAAGAGGACAGCTCAACTTGAGAGGACAGCTCAACTTGAGACGACAGCACAACTTTCGAGGACAGCACAGCTTGCGAGGACAGCACAGCTTGCGAGGACAGCACAGCTTGCGAGGACAGCTCAACTTGAGAGGACAGTTCAACTTGAGAGGACAGCTCAACTTGAGAGGACAGTTCAACTTGAGAGGACAGCTCAACTTGAGAGGACAACTCAACTTGAGAGGACAGCTCAACTTGAGAGGACAGCTCAACTTGACAGAACAGCTCAACTTGACAGAACAGCTCAACTTGAGAGGACAGCTCAACTTGAGAGGACAGTTCAACTTGAGAGGACAGCTCAACTTTAGAGGACAGCACAACTCGAGATGACAGCACAACTTGAGATGACAGCACAACTTGGGTGGACAGCACAGCTTGTGAGGACAGCAAAGCTTGCGAGAACAGCACAGCTTGCAAGAACAGAACGGCTTGCGAGGACAGCACGGCTTGCGGGGACAGCACAGCCTGCGGGGACAGCACGGCTTACGAGGACAGCACAGCTTCCGAGGACAGCACAGCTTGCGAGGACAGCACAGCTTGCGAGGACAACACGGCTTGCGAGGACAACACGGCTTGCGAGGACAGCATGGCTTGCGAGGACAGCACAGGTTGCGAGGACAGCACGGGTTGCGAGGACAGCACAGCTTCCGAGGACAGGACAGCATGCGAGGACACACAGCTTGCGAGGACAGCACAGCTTGCGAGGACACCACAGCTTGCGAGGACAGCACAGCTTGCGAGGACAGCACAGCTTGCGAGGACAGCACAGCTAGCGAGGACAGCACAGCTAGCGAGGACAGCAAGGCTTGCGAGGACAGCACGGCTTGCGAGGACAGCACGGCTTGTGAGGACAGCACAGCTTGCGAGGACAGCTCATCTTGAGGGGACAGCTCAACTTGCGAGGACAGTTCAACTTGAGAGGAGAGCACAACTTGAGAGGACTGCTCAACTTTCGAGGACAGCAAAGCCTACGAGGCTAGCACGGCTTGCGAGGACAGCACGGCTTGCAAGGACAGCACGGCTTGCAAGGACAGCACGGCTTGCGAGGACAGCACAGCTTGCGAGGACCGCACAGCTTGCGAGGACAGCACAGCTTGCGAGGACAGAACAGCTTCCGAGGACAGCTCAACTTGAGAGGACTGCTCAACTTGAGAGGACAGTTCAACTTGAGAGAACAGCTCAACTTGAGAGGACAGCTCAGCTAGACAGGACAGCGCAACTTGAGAGGACAACTCTACTTGAGAGGACAGCTCAACTTGAGACGACAGCTCAACTCGAGAGGACAGCTCAACTTGAGTGGACAGCAAAGCTTGCGAGGACAGCACGGCTTGCGAGGACAGCACGGCTTGCGAGGACAGCACGGCTTGCGAGGACAGCACGGCTTGCGAGGACAGCACGGCTTGCGAGGACAGCACGGCTGGCGAGGACAGCACAGGTTGCGAGGACAGCACAGCTTCCGAGGACAGCAAAGCTTGCGAGGACAGCACGGCTTGCGAGGACAGCACGGCTTGCAAGGACAGCACAGCTTGCGAGGACAGCACAGCTTGCCAGGACAGCAAGGCTTGCGAGGACAGCACAGCTTGCGAGGACAGCACAGCTTGCGAGGACAGCACAGCTTGCGAGGACAGCACAGCTTGCCAGGACAGCACAGCTTGCGAGGACAGCACAGCTTGCGAGGACAGCACAGCTTGCGAGGACAGCACAGCTTGCGAGGACAGCACAGCTTGCGAGGACAGCACAGCTTGCGAGGACAGCACAGCTTGCAAGGACAGCACAGCTTGCGAGGACAGCTCAGCTTGCGAGGACAGCACAGCTTGCGAGGACAGCACAGCTTGCGAGGACAGCACGGCTTGCGAGGACAGAACAGCTTCCGAGGACAGCTCAACTTGAGAGGACTGCTCAACTTGAGAGGACAGTTCAACTTGAGAGAACAGCTCAACTTGAGAGGACAGCTCAGCTTGAGAGGACAACTCTACTTGAGAGGACAGCTCAACTTGAGACGACAGCTCAACTTGAGAGGACAGCTCAACTTGAGTGGACAGCAAAGCTTGCGAGGACAGCACGGCTTGCGAGGACAGCACGGCTTGCGAGGACAGCACGGCTTGCGAGGACAGCACGGCTGGCGAGGACAGCACAGGTTGCGAGGACAGCACAGCTTCCGAGGACAGCTAAGCTTGCGAGGACAGCACGGCTTGTGAGGACAGCACGGCTTGCAAGGACAGCACAGCTTGCGAGGACAGCACAGCTTGCGAGGACAGCTCAACTTGAGAGGACAGTTCAACTTGAGAGGACAGCTCAACTTGAGAGGACAGTTCAACTTGAGAGGACAGCTCAACTTGAGAGGACAACTCAACTTGAGAGGACAGCTCAACTTGACAGAACAGCTCAACTTGACAGAACAGCTCAACTTGAGAGGACAGCTCAACTTGAGAGGACAGTTCAACTTGAGAGGACAGCTCAACTTTAGAGGACAGCACAACTCGAGATGACAGCACAACTTGAGATGACAGCACAACTTGGGTGGACAGCACAGCTTGCGAGGACAGCAAAGCTTGCGAGAACAGCACAGCTTGCAAGAACATAACGGCTTGCGAGGACAGCAAAGCTTGCGGGGACAGCACAGCCTGCGGGGCAGCACGGCTTGCAAGGACAGCACAGCTTCCGAGGACAGCACAGCTTGCGAGGACAGCACAGCTTGCGAGGACAACACGGCTTGCGAGGACAACACGGCTTGCGAGGACAGCATGGCTTGCGAGGACAGCACAGGTTGCGAGGACAGCACGGGTTGCGAGGACAGCACAGCTTCCGAGGACAGGACAGCATGCGAGGACACACAGCTTGCGAGGACAGCACAGCTTGCGAGGACAGCACAGCTTGCGAGGACAGCACAGCTAGCGAGGACAGCACAGCTAGCGAGGACAGCAAGGCTTGCGAGGACAGCACGGCTTGAGAGGACAGCACGGCTTGTGAGGACAGCACAGCTTGCGAGGACAGCTCATCTTGAGGGGACAGCTCAACTTGCGAGGACAGTTCAACTTGAGAGGAGAGCACAACTTGAGAGGACTGCTCAACTTTCGAGGACAGCAAAGCCTACGAGGCTAGCACGGCTTGCGAGGACAGCACGGCTTGCAAGGACAGCACGGCTTGCAAGGACAGCACGGCTTGCGAGGACAGCACAGCTTGCGAGGACCGCACAGCTTGCGAGGACAGCACAGCTTGCGAGGACAGAACAGCTTCCGAGGACAGCTCAACTTGAGAGGACTGCTCAACTTGAGAGGACAGTTCAACTTGAGAGAACAGCTCAACTTGAGAGGACAGCTCAGCTAGACAGGACAGCGCAACTTGAGAGGACAACTCTACTTGAGAGGACAGCTCAACTTGAGACGACAGCTCAACTCGAGAGGACAGCTCAACTTGAGTGGACAGCAAAGCTTGCGAGGACAGCACGGCTTGCGAGGACAGCACGGCTTGCGAGGACAGCACGGCTTGCGAGGACAGCACGGCTTGCGAGGACAGCACGGCTTGCGAGGACAGCACGGCTGGCGAGGACAGCACAGGTTGCGAGGACAGCACAGCTTCCGAGGACAGCAAAGCCTGCGAGGACAGCACGGCTTGCGAGGACAGCACGGCTTGCGAGGACAGCACAGCTTGCGAGGACAGCACAGCTTGCCAGGACAGCAAGGCTTGCGAGGACAGCACAGCTTGCGAGGACAGCACAGCTTGCGAGGACAGCACAGCTTGCGAGGACAGCACAGCTTGCCAGGACAGCACAGCTTGCGAGGACACCACAGCTTGCGAGGACAGCACAGCTTGCGAGGACAGCACAGCTTGCGAGGACAGCACAGCTTGCGAGGACAGCACAGCTTGCGAGGACAGCACAGCTTGCAAGGACAGCACAGCTTGCGAGGACAGCTCAGCTTGCGAGGACAGCACAGCTTGCGAGGACAGCACAGCTTGCGAGGACAGCACGGCTTGCGAGGACAGAACAGCTTCCGAGGACAGCTCAACTTGAGAGGACTGCTCAACTTGAGAGGACAGTTCAACTTGAGAGAACAGCTCAACTTGAGAGGACAGCTCAGCTTGAGAGGACAACTCTACTTGAGAGGACAGCTCAACTTGAGACGACAGCTCAACTTGAGAGGACAGCTCAACTTGAGTGGACAGCAAAGCTTGCGAGGACAGCACGGCTTGCGAGGACAGCACGGCTTGCGAGGACAGCACGGCTTGCGAGGACAGCACGGCTGGCGAGGACAGCACAGGTTGCGAGGACAGCACAGCTTCCGAGGACAGCAAAGCTTGCGAGGACAGCACGGCTTGAGAGGACAGCACGGCTTGCGAGGACAGCACAGCTTGCGAGGACAGCACAGCTTGCCAGGACAGCACAGCTTGCGAGGACAGCACAGCTTGCGAGGACAGCACAGATTGCGAGGACAGCACAGCTTGCCAGGACAGCACAGCTTGCGAGGACAGCACAGCTTGCGAGGACAGCACAGCTTGCGAGGACAGCACAGCTTGCGAGGACAGCACAGCTTGCGAGGACAGCACAGCTTGCGAGGACAGCACGGCTTGCGAGGACAGCTCAACTTGAGAGGACAGTTCAACTTGAGAGGACAGCTCAACTTGAGAGGACAGTTCAACTTGAGAGGACAGCTCAACTTGAGAGGACAACTCAACTTGAGAGGACAGCTCAACTTGAGAGGACAGCTCAACTTGACAGAACAGCTCAACTTGACAGAACAGCTCAACTTGAGAGGACAGCTCAACTTGAGAAGACAGTTCAACTTGAGAGGACAGCTCAACTTTAGAGGACAGCACAACTCGAGATGACAGCACAACTTGAGATGACAGCACAACTTGGGTGGACAGCACAGCTTGCGAGGACAGCACAGCTTGCGAGGACAGCACAGCTTGCGAGGACAGCACGGCTTGCGAGGACAGCTCAACTTGAGAGGACAGTTCAACTTGAGAGGACAGCTCAACTTGAGAGGACAGTTCAACTTGAGAGGACAGCTCAACTTGAGAGGACAACTCAACTTGAGAGGACAGCTCAACTTGAGAGGACAGCTCAACTTGACAGAACAGCTCAACTTGACAGAACAGCTCAACTTGAGAGGACAGCTCAACTTGAGAGGACAGTTCAACTTGAGAGGACAGCTCAACTTGAGACGACAGCACAACTTTCGAGGACAGCACAGCTTGCGAGGACAGCACAGCTTGCGAGGACAGCACAGCTTGCGAGGACAGCTCAACTTGAGAGGACAGTTCAACTTGAGAGGACAGCTCAACTTGAGAGGACAGTTCAACTTGAGAGGACAGCTCAACTTGAGAGGACAACTCAACTTGAGAGGACAGCTCAACTTGAGAGGACAGCTCAACTTGACAGAACTGCTCAACTTGACAGAACAGCTCAACTTGAGAGGACAGCTCAACTTGAGAGGACAGTTCAACTTGAGAGGACAGCTCAACGTTAGAGGACAGCACAACTCGAGATGACAGCACAACTTGAGATGACAGCACAACTTGGGTGGACAGCACAGCTTGCGAGGACAGCAAAGCTTGCGAGAACAGCACAGCTTGCAAGAACAGAACGGCTTGCGAGGACAGCACGGCTTGCGGGGACAGCACAGCCTGCGGGGACAGCACGGCTTGCGAGGACAGCACAGCTTCCGAGGACAGCACAGCTTGCGAGGACAGCACAGCTTGCGAGGACAACACGGCTTGCGAGGACAACACGGCTTGCGAGGACAGCATGGCTTGCGAAGACAGCACAGGTTGCGAGGACAGCACGGGTTGCGGGGACAGCACAGCTTCCGAGGAAAGGACAGCATGCGAGGACACACAGCTTGCGAGGACAGCACAGCTTGCGAGGACACCACAGCTTGCGAGGACAGCACAGCTTGCGAGGACAGCACAGCTTGCGAGGACAGCACAGCTAGCGAGGACAGCACAGCTAGCGAGGACAGCAAGGCTTGCGAGGACAGCACGGCTTGCGAGGACAGCACGGCTTGTGAGGACAGCACAGCTTGCGAGGACAGCTCATCTTGAGGGGACAGCTCAACTTGCGAGGACAGTTCAACTTGAGAGGAGAGCACAACTTGAGAGGACTGCTCAACTTTCGAGGACAGCAAAGCCTACGAGGCTAGCACGGCTTGCGAGGACAGCACGGCTTGCAAGGACAGCACGGCTTGCAAGGACAGCACGGCTTCCGAGGACAGCACAGCTTGCGAGGACCGCACAGCTTGCGAGGACAGCACAGCTTGCGAGGACAGAACAGCTTCCGAGGACAGCTCAACTTGAGAGGACTGCTCAACTTGAGAGGACAGTTCAACTTGAGAGAACAGCTCAACTTGAGAGGACAGCTCAGCTAGACAGGACAGCGCAACTTGAGAGGACAACTCTACTTGAGAGGACAGCTCAACTTGAGACGACAGCTCAACTCGAGAGGACAGCTCAACTTGAGTGGACAGCAAAGCTTGCGAGGACAGCACGGCTTGCGAGGACAGCACGGCTTGCGAGGACAGCACGGCTTGCGAGGACAGCACGGCTTGCGAGGACAGCACGGCTTGCGAGGACAGCACGGCTGGCGAGGACAGCACAGGTTGCGAGGACAGCACAGCTTCCGAGGACAGCAAAGCTTGCGAGGACAGCACGGCTTGCGAGGACAGCACGGCTTGCGAGGACAGCACAGCTTGCGTGGACAGCACAGCTTGCCAGGACAGCAAGGCTTGCGAGGACAGCACAGCTTGCGAGGACAGCACAGCTTGCGAGGACAGCACAGCTTGCGAGGACAGCACAGCTTGCCAGGACAGCACAGCTTGCGAGGACAGCACAGCTTGCGAGGACAGCACAGCTTGCGAGGACAGCACAGCTTGCGAGGACAGCACAGCTTGCGAGGACAGCACAGCTTGCAAGGACAGCACAGCTTGCGAGGACAGCTCAGCTTGCGAGGACAGCACAGCTTGCGAGGACAGCACAGCTTGCCAGGACAGCACAGCTTGCGAGGACAGCACAGCTTGCGAGGACAGCACAGATTGCGAGGACAGCACAGCTTGCCAGGACAGCACAGCTTGCGAGGACAGCACAGCTTGCGAGGACAGCACAGCTTGCGAGGACAGCACAGCTTGCGAGGACAGCACAGCTTGCGAGGACAGCACAGCTTGCGAGGACAGCACGGCTTGCGAGGACAGCTCAACTTGAGAGGACAGTTCAACTTGAGAGGACAGCTCAACTTGAGAGGACAGTTCAACTTGAGAGGACAGCTCAACTTGAGAGGACAACTCAACTTGAGAGGACAGCTCAACTTGAGAGGACAGCTCAACTTGACAGAACAGCTCAACTTGACAGAACAGCTCAACTTGAGAGGACAGCTCAACTTGAGAGGACAGTTCAACTTGAGAGGACAGCTCAACTTTAGAGGACAGCACAACTCGAGATGACAGCACAACTTGAGATGACAGCAAAACTTGGGTGGACAGCACAGCTTGCGAGGACAGCACAGCTTGCGAGGACAGCACAGCTTGCGAGGACAGCACGGCTTGCGAGGACAGCTCAACTTGAGTGGACAGTTCAACTTGAGAGGACAGCTCAACTTGAGAGGACAGTTCAACTTGAGAGGACAGCTCAACTTGAGAGGACAACTCAACTTGAGAGGACAGCTCAACTTGAGAGGACAGCTCAACTTGACAGAACAGCTCAACTTGACAGAACAGCTCAACTTGAGAGGACAGCTCAACTTGAGAGGACAGTTCAACTTGAGAGGACAGCTCAACTTGAGACGACAGCACAACTTTCGAGGACAGCACAGCTTGCGAGGACAGCACAGCTTGCGAGGACAGCACAGCTTGCGAGGACAGCTCAACTTGAGAGGACAGTTCAACTTGAGAGGACAGCTCAACTTGAGAGGACAGTTCAACTTGAGAGGACAGCTCAACTTGAGAGGACAACTCAACTTGAGAGGACAGCTCAACTTGAGAGGACAGCTCAACTTGACAGAACTGCTCAACTTGACAGAACAGCTCAACTTGAGAGGACAGCTCAACTTGAGAGGACAGTTCAACTTGAGAGGACAGCTCAACTTTAGAGGACAGCACAACTCGAGATGACAGCACAACTTGAGATGACAGCACAACTTGGGTGGACAGCACAGCTTGCGAGGACAGCAAAGCTTGCGAGAACAGCACAGCTTGCAAGAACAGAACGGCTTGCGAGGACAGCACGGCTTGCGGGGACAGCACAGCCTGCGGGGACAGCACGGCTTGCGAGGACAGCACAGCTTCCGAGGACAGCACAGCTTGCGAGGACAGCACAGCTTGCGAGGACAACACGGCTTGCGAGGACAACACGGCTTGCGAGGACAGCATGGCTTGCGAAGACAGCACAGGTTGCGAGGACAGCACGGGTTGCGGGGACAGCACAGCTTCCGAGGAAAGGACAGCATGCGAGGACACACAGCTTGCGAGGACAGCACAGCTTGCGAGGACACCACAGCTTGCGAGGACAGCACAGCTTGCGAGGACAGCACAGCTTGCGAGGACAGCACAGCTAGCGAGGACAGCACAGCTAGCGAGGACAGCAAGGCTTGCGAGGACAGCACGGCTTGCGAGGACAGCACGGCTTGTGAGGACAGCACAGCTTGCGAGGACAGCTCATCTTGAGGGGACAGCTCAACTTGCGAGGACAGTTCAACTTGAGAGGAGAGCACAACTTGAGAGGACTGCTCAACTTTCCGGGACAGCAAAGCCTACGAGGCTAGCACGGCTTGCGAGGACAGCACGGCTTGCAAGGACAGCACGGCTTGCAAGGACAGCACGGCTTGCGAGGACAGCACAGCTTGCGAGGACCGCACAGCTTGCGAGGACAGCACAGCTTGCGAGGACAGAACAGCTTCCGAGGACAGCTCAACTTGAGAGGACTGCTCAACTTGAGAGGACAGTTCAACTTGAGAGAACAGCTCAACTTGAGAGGACAGCTCAGCTAGACAGGACAGCGCAACTTGAGAGGACAACTCTACTTGAGAGGACAGCTCAACTTGAGACGACAGCTCAACTCGAGAGGACAGCTCAACTTGAGTGGACAGCAAAGCTTGCGAGGACAGCACGGCTTGCGAGGACAGCACGGCTTGCGAGGACAGCACGGCTTGCGAGGACAGCACGGCTTGCGAGGACAGCACGGCTTGCGAGGACAGCACGGCTGGCGAGGACAGCACAGGTTGCGAGGACAGCACAGCTTCCGAGGACAGCAAAGCTTGCGAGGACAGCACGGCTTGCGAGGACAGCACGGCTTGCGAGGACAGCACAGCTTGCGTGGACAGCACAGCTTGCCAGGACAGCAAGGCTTGCGAGGACAGCACAGCTTGCGAGGACAGCACAGCTTGCGAGGACAGCACAGCTTGCGAGGACAGCACAGCTTGCCAGGACAGCACAGCTTGCGAGGACAGCACAGCTTGCGAGGACAGCACAGCTTGCGAGGACAGCACAGCTTGCGAGGACAGCACAGCTTGCGAGGACAGCACAGCTTGCAAGGACAGCACAGCTTGCGAGGACAGCTCAGCTTGCGAGGACAGCACAGCTTGCGAGGACAGCACAGCTTGCAAGGACAGCACGGCTTGCGAGGACAGAACAGCTTCCGAGGACAGCTCAACTTGAGAGGACTGCTCAACTTGAGAGGACAGTTCAACTTGAGAGAACAGCTCAACTTGAGAGGACAGCTCAGCTTGAGAGGACAACTCTACTTGAGAGGACAGCTCAACTTGAGACGACAGCTCAACTTGAGAGGACAGCTCAACTTGAGTGGACAGCAAAGCTTGCGAGGACAGCACGGCTTGCGAGGACAGCACGGCTTGTGAGGACAGCACGGCTTGCGAGGACAGCACGGCTGGCGAGGACAGCACAGGTTGCGAGGACAGCACAGCTTCCGAGGACAGCAAAGCTTGCGAGGACAGCACGGCTTGCGAGGACAGCACGGCTTGCGAGGACAGCACAGCTTGCGAGGACAGCACAGCTTGCCAGGACAGCACAGCTTGCGAGGACAGCACAGCTTGCGAGGACAGCACAGATTGCGAGGACAGCACAGCTTGCCAGGACAGCACAGCTTGCGAGGACAGCACAGCTTGCGAGGACAGAACAGCTTGCGAGGACAGCACAGCTTGCGAGGACAGCACAGCTTGCGAGGACAGCACAGCTTGCGAGGACAGCACGGCTTGCGAGGACAGCACAGCTTGCGAGGACAGCACGGCTTGCGAGGACAGCACGGCTTGCGAGGACAGCATGGCTTGCGAGGACAGAACCGCTTGTGAGGACAGCAAAGCTTGCGAGGACAGCACAGTTTGCGAGGACAGCACAGCTTGCGAGGACAGCGCAGCTTGCGAGGACGGAAAAATTTGCAAGGACAACACAGCTTGCGAGGACAGCACAGCTTGCAAGGACAACACAGCTTGCGAGGAGAGCACACCTTGCGAGGACAGCAAAGCTTGCGAGGACAGCACAGCTTGCGGGGACAGCACAGTTTGTGGGGACAGCACAGCTTGTGGGGACAGCTTAGCTTGGGACGACAGCACAGCTTGGGAGGACAGCTAAGCTAGCGAGGACAGCACAGCTTGCGAGGACAGCACAGCTTGCAAGGACAGCACAACTTGCGAATACAGCACAGTTTGCGAGGACAGCACAGCTTGTGAGGACAGCACAGCTTGCGAGGACGGCTCAAATTGAGAGGACAGCTCACCTTGAGATGACCGCTAAACTTGAGAGGAGAGCTCAACTTGAGAGGAGAGCTCAACTTGAGAGGAGAGCTCAATTTGAGAGGAAAGCTCAACTTGAGAGGACAGCTCAACTAGAGAGGACAGCTCAACTACAGATGACAGCTCAACTAGAGAGGACAGCTCAACTAAGGAGGACAGTTCAACTAGAGAGGACAGATCAAATAGAGAGGACAGCTCAACTTGAGAGGACAGCTCAACTAGAGACGACAGCACTACTTTCGAGGACAGCACAGCTTGGGAGGACAGCACAGCTTGCGAGGACCGCTAAAATTGCGAGGACAGCACGGCTTGTGAGGACAGCACGGCTTGCAAGAACAGCACGGCTTGCGAGGACAGCACGGCTTGAGAGGACAGCACAGCTTTCGAGGACAGCACAGCTTGCGAGGACAGCACAGCTTGCGTGGACAGCACAGCTTGCGTGGACAGCACAGCTTGCGAGGACAGCACAGCTTGCGAGGACATCACAGTTTGCGAGGACAGCACAGCTTGCGAGCACAGCACAGCTAGCGAAGACATCACAGCTTGCGAGGACTGGACAGCTTGCGAGGACAGCACAGCTTGCGAGGACGGCTCAAATTGAGAGGACAGCTCACCTTGAGATGACCGCTAAACTTGAAACTTGAGAGGAGAGCTCAACTTGAGAGGAGAGCTCAACATGAGAGGAGAGCTCAATTTGAGAGGAAAGCTCAACTTGAGAGGACAGCTCAACTAGAGAGGACAGCTCAACTACAGATGACAGCTCAACTAGAGAGGACAGCTCAACTAAGGAGGACAGTTCAACTAGAGAGGACAGATCAACTAGAGAGGACAGCTCAACTTGAGAGGACAGCTCAACTAGAGAGGACAGCTCTACTACAGATGACAGCTCAACTAGAGAGGACAGCTCAACTAAGGAGGACAGTTCAACTAGAGAGGACAAATCAACTAGAGAGGACAGCTCAACTTGAGAGGACAGCTCAACTTAAGAGGACAGCTCAACTTGAGAGGACAGCTCAACTAGAGATGACAGCACTACTTTCGAGGACAGCACAGCTTGGGAGGACAGCACAGCTTGCGAGGACCGCTAAAATTGCGAGGACAGCACGGCTTGCGAGGACAGCACGGCTTGCAAGAACAGCACAGCTTGCGAGGACAGCACGGCTTGCGAGGACAGCACGGGTTGCGAGGACAGCATGGCTTGACAGGACAGCACGGCTTGCGAGGACAGCATGGCTTGCGAGGACAGCACAGGTTGCGAGGACAGCATGGGTTGCGAGGACAGCACGGGTTGCGAGGACAGCACGGGTTGCGAGGACAGCACGGGTTGCGAGGACAGCACGGGTTGCGAGGACAGCACGGGTTGCGAGGACAGCACAGCTTCCGAGGACAGGACAGCTTCCGAGGACAGCACAGCTTCCGAGGACAGCACAGCTTCCGAGGACAGCACAGCTTCCGAGGACAGCACAGCTTGCGAGGACAGCACAGCTTGCGAGGACAGCACAGCTTGCGAGCACAGCACAGCTAGCGAAGACAGCACAGCTTGCGAGGACTGCACAGCTTGCGAGGACAGCACAGCTTTCGAGGACAGCACAGCTTGCGAGGACAGCACAGCTTGCGAGGACAGCACAGCTTGCGAGGACAGCACAGCTTGCGAGGACAGCACAGCTTGCGAGGACAGCACAGCTTGCGAGGACAGCACAGCTTGCGAGGACAGCACAGCTTGCGAGGACAGCACAGCTAGCGAGGACAGCACTGCTAGCGAGGACAGCAAGGCTTGCGAGGACAGCACGGCCTGCGAGGACAGCACGGCCTGCGAGGACAGCATGGCTAGCAGGGACAGCACAGGTTGCGAGGACAGCACAGCTTGCGAGGACAGCACAGCTAGCGAGGACAGCGCAGCTTGCGAGGACAGCACAGCTTGCGAGGACAGCAAGGCTTGCGAAGACAACATGACCTGCGAGGACAGCACGGCTTGCAGGGACAGCACAGCTTGCGAGGACAGCACAGCTTGCGAGGACAGCACAGCTTGCGAGGACAGCACAGCTTGCGAGGACAGCACAGCTTGCGAGGACAGCACAGCTTGCGAGGACAGCACAGCTAGCGAGGACAGCACAGCTTGCGAGGACAGCAAGGCTTGCGAGGACAGCACGGCCTGCGAGGACAGCACGGCTTGCAAGGACAGCACAGCTTGCGAGGACAGCACAGCTTGCGAGGACAGCACAGCTTGTGAGGACAGCACAACTTGCGAGGACAGCACAGCTTGCGAGAACAGCACACCTTGCCAGGACAGCTCAACTTGAGAGGACAGATCAACTTGAGAGGACAGCTCAACTTGAGAGTACACCTCAACTAGAGATGACAGCACTACTTTCGAGGACAGCACAGCTTGGGAGGACAGCACAGCTTGCGAGGACCGCTAAAATTGCGAGGACATCACGGCTTGCGAGGACAGCACGGCTTGCAAGAACAGCACAGCTTGCGAGGACAGCACGGCTTGCGAGGACAGCACGGGTTGCGAGGACAGCATGGCTTGACAGGACAGCACGGCTTGCGAGGACAGCATGGCTTGCGAGGACAGCACAGGTTGCGAGGACAGCATGGGTTGCGAGGACAGCACGGGTTGCGAGGACAGCACGGGTTGCGAGGACAGCACGGGTTGCGAGGACAGCACGGGTTGCGAGGACAGCACGGGTTGCGAGGACAGCACAGCTTCCGAGGACAGGACAGCTTCCGAGGACAGCACAGCTTCCGAGGACAGCACAGCTTCCGAGGACAGCACAGCTTCCGAGGACAGCACAGCTTGCGAGGACAGCACAGCTTGCGAGGACAGCACAGCTTGCGAGCACAGCACAGCTAGCGAAGACAGCACAGCTTGCGAGGACTGCACAGCTTGCGAGGACAGCACAGCTTTCGAGGACAGCACAGCTTGCGAGGACAGCACAGCTTGCGAGGACAGCACAGCTTGCGAGGACAGCACAGCTTGCGAGGACAGCACAGCTTGCGAGGACAGCACAGCTTGCGAGGACAGCACAGCTTGCGAGGACAGCACAGCTTGCGAGGACAGCACAGCTAGCGAGGACAGCACTGCTAGCGAGGACAGCAAGGCTTGCGAGGACAGCACGGCCTGCGAGGACAGCACGGCCTGCGAGGACAGCATGGCTAGCAGGGACAGCACAGGTTGCGAGGACAGCACAGCTTGCGAGGACAGCACAGCTAGCGAGGACAGCGCAGCTTGCGAGGACAGCACAGCTTGCGAGGACAGCAAGGCTTGCGAAGACAACATGACCTGCGAGGACAGCACGGCTTGCAGGGACAGCACAGCTTGCGAGGACAGCACAGCTTGCGAGGACAGCACAGCTTGCGAGGACAGCACAGCTTGCGAGGACAGCACAGCTTGCGAGGACAGCACAGCTTGCGAGGACAGCACAGCTAGCGAGGACAGCACAGCTTGCGAGGACAGCAAGGCTTGCGAGGACAGCACGGCCTGCGAGGACAGCACGGCTTGCAAGGACAGCACAGCTTGCGAGGACAGCACAGCTTGCGAGGACAGCACAGCTTGTGAGGACAGCACAACTTGCGAGGACAGCACAGCTTGCGAGAACAGCACACCTTGCCAGGACAGCTCAACTTGAGAGGACAGATCAACTTGAGAGGACAGCTCAACTTGAGAGTACACCTCAACTTGAGAGGAGAGCTCAACTTGAGAGGAGACCTCAACATGAGAGGAGAGCTCGACTTGAGAGGACAGCTCAACTTGAGAGGACAGCTCAACTTGAGAGGACAGCTCAACTTGAGAGGACAGCTCAACTTGAGAGGACAGCTCAACTTGACAGAACAGCTCAACTTGAGAGGACAGCACAACTCGAGATGACAGCACAACTTGAGATGACAGCACAACTTGGGTGGACAGCACAGCTTGCGAGGACAGCAAAGCTTGCGAGGACAGCACGGCTTGCAAGGACAGAACGGCTTGCGAGGACAGCATGGCTTGTTGGGACAGCACGGCTTGCGGGGACAGCACGGCTTGCGAGGACAGCACAGCTTCCGAGGACAGCACAGCTTCCGAGGACAGCACAGTTTGCGAGGACAACACGGCTTGCGAGGACAGCACAGCTTGCGAGGCCAGCACAGGTTTCGAGGACAGCACGGGTTGCGAGGACAGCACAGCTTCCGAGGACAGGACAGCTTCCGAGGACAGCACAGCCTCTGAGGACAACACAGCTTCCGAGGACAGCACAGCTTGCGAGGACAGCACAGCTTGCAAGGACAGCACAGCTAGCGAAGACAGCACAGCTTGCGAGGACTGCACAGCTTGCGAGGACAGCACAGCTTGCGTGGACAGCACAGCTTGCGAGGACAGCACAGCTTGCGAGGACAGCACAGCTTGCGAGGACAGCACAGCTTGCGAGGACAGCACAGCTTGCGAGGACAGCACAGCTTGTGAGGACAGCACAGCTTGCGAGGACAGCACAGCTTGCGAGGACAGCACAGCTAGCGAGGACAGCACAGCTTGCGAGGACAGCAAGGCTTGCGAGGACAGCACGGCTTGCGAGGACAGCACGGCTGGCGAGCACAGCACAGCTTGCGAGGACAGCTCAACTTGAGAGGACAGCTCAAGTTGCGAGGACAGTTCAACTTGAGAGGAGAACACAACTTGAGAGGACTGCTCAACTTTCGAGGACAGCAATGCCTACGAGGCTAGCACGGCTTGCGAGGACAGCACGGCTTGCAAGGACAGCACGGCTTGCGAGGACAGCACAGCTTGCGAGGACCGCACAGCTTGCGAGGACAGCACAGCTTGCGAGGACAGAACAGCTTGCGAGGACAGCTCAACTTGAGAGGACAGCTCAACTTGAGAGGACAGTTCAACTTGAGAGAACAGCTGAACTTGAGAGGACAGCTCAGCTAGAGAGGACAGCGCAACTTGAGAGGACAGCTCTACTTGAGAGGACAGCTCAACTTGAGAGGACAGCTCAACTCGAGAGGACAGCTCAACTCGAGAGGACAGCTCAACTTGAGTGGACAGCAAAGCTTGCGAGGACAGCACGGCTTGCGAGGACAGCACGGCTTGCGAGGACAGCACGGCTTGCGAGGACAGCACAGCTGGCGAGGACAGCACAGGTTGTGAAGACAGCACAGCTTCCGAGGACAGCACAGCTTGCGAGGACAGCACGGCTTGCGAGGACAGCACAGTTTGCGAGGACAGCACGGCTTGCGAGGACAGGACAGCTTGCGAGGAGAGCACAGCTTGTGAGGACAGCACAGCTTGCGAGGACAGCACAGCTTGGGAGGACAGCACAGCTTGCGAGGAGAGCACAGCTTGCGAGGACAGCACAGCTTGCGAGGACAGCACAGCTTGCGAGGACAGCACAGCTTGCGAGGACGGCTCAACTTGAGAGGACAGCTCACCTTGAGATGACCGCTCAACTTGAGAGGAGAGCTCAACTTGAGAGGAGAGCTCAACTTGAGAGGAGAGCTCAATTTGAGAGGAAAGCTCAACTTGAGAGGTCAGCTCAACCAGAGAGGACAGCTCAACTAGAGAGGACAGCTCAACTAGAGAGGACAGCTCAACTAAAGAGGACAGTTCAACTAGAGAGGACAGATCAACTAGAGAGGACAGCTCAACTTGAGAGGAAAGCTCAACTTAAGAGGACAGCTGAACTTGAGAGGACAGCTCAACTTGAGACGATAGCACAACTTTTGAATACAGCACAGCTTGGGAGGACAGCACAGCTTGCGAGGACCGCTAAAATTGCGAGGACAGCATGGCTTGCGAGGACAGCACGACTTGCAAGAACAGCACAGCTTGCGAGGACAGCACGGCTTGCGAAGACAGCATGGTTTGCGAGGACAGCACGGCTTGCCAGGACAGCACGGCTTGCGAGGACAGCACGCCTTGCGAGGACAGCACGGGTTGCGAGGACAGCATGGCTTGCGAAGACAGCACAGGTTGCGAGGACACCACGGGTTGCGAGGGCAGCACAGCTTCCGAGGACAGGACAGCTTCCGAGGACAGCACAGCTTCTGAGGACAACACAGCTTCCGAGGACAGCACAGCTTGGGAGGACAGCACAGCTTGCGAGGACAGCACAGCTAGCGAAGACAGCACAGCTTGCGAGGACTGCACAGCTTGCGAGGACAGCACAGCTTGCGAGGACAGCACAGCTTGCGAGGACAGCACAGCTTGCGAGGACAGCACAGCTTGTGAGGACAGCACAGCTTGCGAGGACAGCACAGCTTGCGAGGACAGCACAGCTTGCGAGGACAGCACAGCTTGCGGGGACAGCACAGCTTGCGAGGACAGCACAGCTAGCGAGGACAGCACAGCTTGCGAGGACAGCAAGGCTTGCGAGGACAGCAAGGCTTGCGAGGACAGCACGGCCTGCGAGGACAGCATGGCCTGCGAGGACAGCACGGCTTGCAGGGACAGCACAGCTTGCGAGGACAGCACAGCTTGTGAGACAGCACAGCTTGCGAGGACAGCACAGGTTGCGAGGACAGCACAACTTGCGAGGACAGCACAGCTTGCGAGGACAGCACAGCTTGCGAGGACAGCAGAGCTAGCGAGGACAGCACAGCTTGCGAGGACAGCAAGGCTTGCGAGGACAGCACGGCCTGCGAGGACAGCACGGCTTGCAAGGACAGCACAGCTTGCGAGGACAGCACAGCTTGCGGGGACAGCACAGCTTGCGAGGACAGTACAGCTTGCGAGGACAGCACAACTTGCGAGGACAGCACAGCTTGCGAGGACAGCACCTCTTCCGAGGACAGCTCAACATGAGAGGACAGCTCAACTTGTGAGGACAGATCAACTTGAGAGTACATCTCAACTTGAGAGGAGAGCTCAACTTGAGAGGAGAGCTCAACATGAGAGGAGAGCTCAACTTGAGAGGACAGCTCAACTTGAGAGGACAGCTCAACTTGAGAGGAGAGCTCAACTTGAGAGGAGAGCTCAACTTGAGAGGACAGCTCAACTTGAGAGGACAGCTCAACTTGAGAGGACAGTTCAACTTGAGAGGACAGTTCAACTTGAGAGGACAGCTCAACTTTAGAGGACAGCACAACTCGAGATGACAGCACAACTTGAGATGACAGCACAACTTGGGTGGACAGCACAGCTTGCGAGGACAGCAAAGCTTGCGAGGACAGCATGTCTTGCAAGGACATAACGGCTTGCGAGGACAGCACGGCTTGCGGGAACATCACGGCTTGCGGGGACAGCACGGCTTGCGAGGACACCACAGCTTCCGAGGACAGCACAGCTTGCGAGGACAGCACAGCTTGCGAGGACAACACGGCTTGCGAGGACAGCACGGCTTGCGAAGACAGCACAGGTTTCGAGGACAGCACGGGTTGCGAGGACAGCACAGCTTCCGAGGAAAGGACAGCTTCTGAGGACAGCACAGCTTCTGAGGACAACACAGCTTCCGAGGACAGCACAGCTTGCGAGGACAGCACAGCTTGCAAGGACAGCACAGCTAGCGAAGACAGCACAGCTTGCGAGGACTGCACAGCTTGCGAGGACAGCACAGCTTGCGAGGACAGCACAGCTTGCGTGGACAGCACAGCTTGCGAGGACAGCACAGCTAGCGAAGACAGCACAGCTTGCGAGGACTGCACAGCTTGCGAGGACAGCACAGCTTGCGAGGACAGCACAATTTGCAAGGACAACACAGCTTGCGAGGACAGTTCAGCTTGCGAGGACAACACAGCTTGCGAGGAGAGCACACCTTGCGAAGACAGCAAAGCTTGCGAGGACAGCACAGCTTGCAAGGAGAGCTCAACTTGAGAGGACAGCTCAACTTGAGAGGACAGCTCAACTTGAGAGTACACCTCAACTTGAGAGGAGAGCTCAACTTGAGAGGAGAGCTCAACTTGAGAGGACAGCTCAACTTGAGAGGACAGCTCAACTTGAGAGGACAGCTCAACATGAGAGGACAGCTCACCTTGACAGGACAGCTCAACTTGAGAGGACAGTTCAACTTGAGAGGACAGCACAACTTGGGTGGACAGCACAACTTGGGTGGACAGCACAACTTGAGAGGACAGCAAAGCTTGCGAGGACAGCACGGCTTGCAAGGACAGCACAGCTTGCGAGGACAGCACAGCTTGCGAGGACAGCACAGCTTGCGAGGACAGCACAGCTTGCGAGGACAGCACGGCTTGCGAGGACAGCACGACTTGCGAGGACAGAACCGATTGCGAGGACAGCACAGCTTGCGAGGACAGAACCGATTGCGAGGACAGCACAGTTTGCGAGGACAGCACAGCTTGCGAGGACAGCACAGCTTGCGAGGACAGCACAGCTTGCGAGGACAGCACAGCTTGCGAGGACAGCACAGCTTGCGAGGACAGCACAGCTTGCGAGGACGGCACAATTTGCAAGGACAACACAGTTTGCGAGGACAGCACAGCTTGCGAGGACAACACAGCTTGCGAGGAGAGCACACCTTGCGAGGACAGAAAAGCTTGCGAGGACAGCACAGCTTGCGGGGACAGCATAGTTTGTGGAGACAGCACAGCTTGTGGGGACAGCACAGCTTGAGACGACAGCACAGCTTGGGAGGACAGCAAAGCTTGCAAGGACAGCACAGCTTGCGAGGACAGCACAGCTTGCGAGGACAGCACAACTTGCGAGGACAGCACAACTTGCGAGGACAGCACAGCTTGTGAGGACAGCTCAACTTGAGAGGACAGCTCAACTTGAGAGGACAGCTCAACTTGAGAGTACACCTCAACTTGAGAGGAGAGCTCAACTTGAGAGGAGAGCTCAACATGAGAGGAGAGCTCAACTTGAGAGGACAGCTCAACTTGAGAGGACAGCTCAACTTGAGAGGACAGCTCAACTTGAGAGGACAGCTCAACTTGAGAGGACAGCTCAACTTGAGAGGACAGCTCAACTTGACAGAACAGCTCAACTTAAAAGGACAGCTCAACTTGAGAGGACAGTTCAACTTGAGAGGACAGCACAACTTGGGTGGACAGCACAACTTGAGAGGACAGCAAAGCTTGCGAGGACAGCACGGCTTGCAAGGACAGCACAGCTTGCAAGGACAGTACGGCTTGCGGGGACAGCACGGCTTGCGGGGACAGCACGGCTTGCGGGGACAGCACGGCTTGCGGGGATAGCTCGGCTTGCGAGGACAGCACAGCTTCCGAGGACAGCACAGCTTGCGAGGACAGCACAGCTTGCGAGGACAACACGGCTTGCGAGGACAGCACTGAGCACTATGGGACTTAACATCTGTGGTCATCAGTCCCCTAGACTTAGAACTACTTAAACCTAACTAACCTAAGGACATCACACACATCCATGCCCGAGGCAGGATTCGAACCTGCGACCGTTGCAGTCGCGCGGTTCCGGACTGAGCGCCTGAACCGCTAGACCACCGCGGCCGGCCTTGAGGCGACAGCTCAACTTGAGACGACAGTACAACTTGCGAGGACAGCACCGCTTGGAATGACAGCACGGCTTGCGAGGACAGCAAAGCTTGCGAGGACAGCACGGCTTGCGAGGACAGCATGGCTTGCGAGGACAGCACGGTTTGCGAAGACAGCACGGCTGACGAGGACAGCAAGGCTTGCGAGGACAGCACGGCTTGTGAGGACAGGACGGCTTGTGAGGGCAGCACAGCTTTGATGACAGCACGGCTTGCGATGACAGCATGGCTTGCGAGGACAGCACGGCTTGCGAGGACAGCACGGTTTGTGTGGACAGCACGGCTTGCGAGGACAGCACAGCTTGCGAGGACAGCTCAACTTGAGAGGACAGCTCAACTTGAGAGGACAGCTCACCTTGATATGACAGCTCAAATTTAGAGGAGAGCTCAACTTGAGAGGAGAGCTCAACTTGAGAGGACAGCTCAACTTGAGAGGACAGCTCAACTTGAGAGGACAGCTCAACTAGAGAGGACAGCTCAACTAGAGAGGACAGCTCAACTAGAGAGGACAGCTCAACTAAAGAGGACAGTTCAACTAGAGAGGACAGATCTACTAGAGAGGACAGCTCAACTTGAGAAAACCGCTCAACTTGAGAGGACAGCATAACTTGAGAGGACAGCTCAACTTGAGAGGACAGCACAACTTGAGAGGACAGCACAACTTGAGAGGACAGCACAATTTGAGAGGACAGCACAACTTGAGAGGACAGCACATCTTGTGAGGACAGCAAAACTTGCGAGGACAGCACAACTTGGGAGGACAGCAGAGCATGCTAGGACAGGAAATCTTGCGAGGACAGCAAAGCTTGCGAAGACAGCACGGCTTGCGAGGACAGCACAGCTTGCGAGGACAGCACGGCTTGTGAGGACAGCATGGCTTGCGAGGACAGCATGGCTTGCGAGGACAGCACGGCTTGTGAGGACAGCACGGCTTGTGAGGACAGCACGGCTTGTGAGGACAGCACAGCTTGCGAGGACAGCTCAACTTGAGAGGACAGCTCAACTTGAGAGGAGAGCTCAACTTGAGCGGACAGCTCAACTTGTGAGGACAGCTCAACTTGAGAGCACAGCACTACTTGAGAGGAAAGCACCACTTGAGAGGACACCTCAACTTGAGAGGACAGCTCAACTTGAGAGGACAGCTCAACTTGAGAGGGCAGCTCAACTTGAGAGGGCAGCTCAACTTGAGAGGGCAGCTCAACTTGGGCAGACAGCACAGCTTGCGCGGACAGCACAGCTTGGGCCAACAGCAAAGCTTGCGCGGACATCACAGCTTGCGAGGACAGCATGGATTGCGACGACAGCACGGCTTGCGAGGACAGCACGGCTTGCGAGTACAGCACGGCTTGCGAGGACAGCACAGCTTGCGAGGACAGCACGGATTGCGAGGACAGCACGGATTGCGAGGACAGCACAGCTTTCGAGGACAGCACAGCTTGCGAGGACAGCACAGCTTGCGAGGACAGCACAGCTTGCGAGGACAGCACAGCTTGCGAGGACAGCACAGCTTGCGAGGACAGCACAGCTTGCGAGGACAGCACAGCTTGCGAGGACAGCACGGCTTGCGAGGAGAGCTGAACTTGAGAGGGCAGCTCAACTTGAGATGGCAGCTCAACTTGAGAGGATAGCTCAACTAGAGAGGACAGCTCAACTTAAGAGGACAGCACAACTTGAGAGGACAGCACAACTTGAGAGGACAGCACAACTTGCAAGGATAGTAGACCTTGTGATTAACCTTCTAGTGCCTTAACCATTGTACATTCAGTAACAGTTTCATTTGGAGCAACCTTTCTGTATACAGTAACACTTGCATGTACAGATATACTGATATGAATAGGAATAATTTCACCTTCAGCAGTTTTCGCTAATAGAACATGAATAGTGTGTGCTGCAACTCTTGCATCTATAGTATCTCAAATGTGCAGAGTAAGTTTTGCGTAAGCAGTCACTCCTCCATGCAAGCTATCTCTTGTATGTTCAGTAACAGATGCTTTTGCAGCTGAGATGTGTGTATTAACCACAGAACTTGAATAGACTGCTTTGCATGCTGTAATGTGGAAAGAAAGAGATGGGGAGGAGAAAAAGTAGTATGTAGGAAGAAGGGTGGGAGGGAGGGAGGGAATGTATGAGGAAAGTATGTTTGAGAGAGTTGAAGAGGATAGTAATATGGGGAAGGATGAGAGGAGGAGAAGGAAGCCATGGTGAGAAGAGGGAGGATGTATCGGGCAAAGAGGAAACGGCGGAGAGAAATAAGGAAGGAACGAAAGTAACAGGTAATATAAGTATAAAGTGAGTGGAGGAGGATAGAGAAAAATATATATAAATATAAATATACATAGTGTGTAGATGGTATGTTTACTACAATTGAGAACACACGAAAACGCTGTACAGGCAGTGAAGTGGAGACTCAAAAGGTGAAAACAAGTACTAAGTGTGAGGTGAGGTAAGAAGGAAGAACTTCCACAACAGTAGGCGCTACTGAATAATAAAGTGGGGAAACCAAAGTGTAGAATGGTAGTCGAGCCACATGGTGGCTAGAATAAAAGACACTCGTCGGTGTGGCGTCTAATATCAGTCATGCTGTCTGTCAAGACAACAACAGGAATGGACAGATCAAACAGGTGCATCGAAATTCCTGACGACTGGAGCATTACAATAATGAGTACCATAAGCTGTGCTGTGTGGCGCCAATTAACAAGTTGTCAGACGACAATCGAAGGCAAGATATCCACCGTAATACAAAAGATGAGAGACAGCCGTACCAGTACTGCTAGACATGCCTAATGCCGCATAAATCCACGCTGCCACTTGTGCCGCCCATTCACATAACGTAGTGTTACAGATGAAGTGCCTGCCGAAAACGCGGAGGGATTTCTATAGACTGTAACTATAAAAAAAGGAAAGTGTGAGGAGGGGGGGGGGGCACAGGGCAGACGATACATTGTACGCCAAGGACGGAATGTGATGTGTTGGCAAATGTGCCAACACCTTGTAGATAGAGGAGGCCGAAATGCACGCTATCTAACGCAGACGGGCGTGAATTCTGGAACAGGATAAGTATTGAATGCTAATAAGAAAAGTATGCAGCTCCTCGAATACTTAACTTTATTCCATCCTTGTGGTACATCGCTCTTGATAATACAAATAAGACTATCTTCAGATACGGTTAATGGCGCCTTGCTATGTCGTAGTCATGGACTTAGCTGAAGGCTATTCTAACTGTCTCTCGGCAAATGAGAGAAAGGCTTCGTCAGTGTAGTCGCTAGCAAAGTCGTCGTACAACTGGGGCGAGTGCTATTCCGTATCTCGAGACCTGCCTTGTGGTGGCGCTCGGTCTGCGATCACACAGTGGCGACACGCGGGTCCGACATGTACTAAATGGACCGCGGCCGATTTAAAGTACCACCTAGCAAGTGTGGTGTCTGGCGGTGACACCACAGAATGCGTCGGAAAGCGCGGTCCAGTATTGCGATAGGGGGTGTGTTGGGGGGGGGGGGTTATGGGGCACAAAATGCGGCCCGTCATTCGTCGGAATTCGCAGCTCGCGGCCGATATCCCGTGGTGCGAATCCAGGGATGAGCACAGCCTCTCACAGTCGCCTGGAGGCGTCATAAAATCCATGTTCAGCTATTTGCTTCCAGGCTGCACTTCCTGAGTTAGCAGGATTCAATATAATATTGTTGCAACCCTAGCTTCCCGACTGAGAAAGCAAAACAGAAATTTCCAGAACACACACACACACACACACAAATCGTCGCAATTGGGCTGCATTAAAATAATTGGAGCATTACATAATATTTAAAACACAACCAGTGCTGTGTGGCAGCAGTGAAAGGGTGTCTAGAAGGAAAGCCAGCCAGGGGGAAAAAAAAATAAGCTGTATTACGCGCCGTCAGAGGCGGGGGTGGCATGCCTGCTAATACAATTAACAGCGACAATTTTAATTGCTGCTTGGGGGCTTGTGTGTCTGATGGCTTCGTCGCGGCGCACGAGCTGCTTCCTCACTTGCCTCCCAACTCAACAAGCAAGGTCGCAAACAAGTTATTTCAACAGGCGCATCTGTATCACCTGTGTGGTTTGTGTGGGGGGGGGGGGGGGGAGGCACGAGTGTGCTTGGCAGCATGCATTATGTCGCCCTCCTAGCCGCCCGACTTAGCAAGCGACTTCTTGTTCCCCTCCAAGCTGCCCGACTTTGCAATGCGACTCCGCTGCGCTCCGCTTGCTTCCAGTTACGTTATAAGGCGGCCACTCCGACCAAGTGACAGCGAGAGGCCGGGGTACACTTAGCGGTGCCCGGAATATCTACTGCATCAACGCATCTAACGACACGTCACCTACAGTCTTAAAACTCTGACACCGCCAAGAGACCACCGACCTCAGTACGTGATATCAATTTCAACTAGATACGACCTTACTGTCCCAGGCAAAAACGCACTCAAAGACGCAAATACAAACCGAAAAGAAAAACGGATTACACAAACTCGCGCAAAAGCTACTTTTTCGTCTCATGTACTTGCAAATTAAACACTTTCCGTTACTCTCCTTTCATTCCACTGTGGAAACTAGTATTTTTTTACGTCGCCAAACGGTCCTATATCAAAGCAAACTACACTTACTGGGCCAGGCGGCGCGGCGCGGCGCGTCTCTTCTCATCGTCTCAAAATACGCTGCATAAACGTCCGTAACTCCTCGATGCCCTCACTTCAAATCTTAAAACTTTGACACCGCCAAGAGACCACCGACCTCAGTACGTCATACAAATTTCACCTCGATACGACCTTACTGTCCCAGGCAAAAACGCACTCAAAGACGCAAATACAAACCGAAAAACGGATTACACAAACTCGCGCAAAAGCTACTTTTTCGTCTCATGTACTTGCAAATTAAACACTTTCCGTTACTCTCCTTTCATTCCACTGTGGAAACTAGTATTTTTTTACGTCGCCAAACGGTCCTATATCAAAGCAAACTACACTTACTGGGCCAGGCGGCGCGGCGCGGCGCGTCTCTTCTCATCGTCTCAAAATACGCTGCATAAACGTCCGTAACTCCTCGATGCCCTCACTTCAAATCTTAAAACTTTGACACCGCCAAGAGACCACCGACCTCAGTACGTCATACAAATTTCACCTCGATACGACCTTACTGTCCCAGGCAAAAACGCACTCAAAGACGCAAATACAAACCGAAAAACGGATTACACAAACTCGCGCAAAAGCTACTTTTTCGTCTCATGTACTTGCAAATTAAACACTTTCCGTTACTCTCCTTTCATTCCACTGTGGAAACTAGTATTTTTTTACGTCGCCAAACGGTCCTATATCAAAGCAAACTACACTTACTGGGCCAGGCGGCGCGGCGCGGCGCGTCTCTTCTCATCGTCTCAAAATACGCTGCATAAACGTCCGTAACTCCTCGATGCCCTCACTTCAAATCTTAAAACTTTGACACCGCCAAGAGACCACCGACCTCAGTACGTCATACAAATTTCACCTCGATACGACCTTACTGTCCCAGGCAAAAACGCACTCAAAGACGCAAATACAAACCGAAAAACGGATTACACAAACTCGCGCAAAAGCTACTTTTTCGTCTCATGTACTTGCAAATTAAACACTTTCCGTTACTCTCCTTTCATTCCACTGTGGAAACTAGTATTTTTTTACGTCGCCAAACGGTCCTATATCAAAGCAAACTACACTTACTGGGCCAGGCGGCGCGGCGCGTCTCTTCTCATCGTCTCAAAATACGCTGCATAAACGTCCGTAACTCCTCGATGCCCTCACTTCAAATCTTAAAACTTTGACACCGCCAAGAGACCACCGACCTCAGTACGTCATACAAATTTCACCTCGATACGACCTTACTGTCCCAGGCAAAAACGCACTCAAAGACGCAAATACAAACCGAAAAACGGATTACACAAACTCGCGCAAAAGCTACTTTTTCGTCTGATGTACTTGCAAATTAAACACTTTCCGTTACTCTCCTTTCATTCCACTGTGGAAACTAGTATTTTTTTACGTCGCCAAACGGTCCTATATCAAAGCAAACTACACTTACTGGGCCAGGCGGCGCGGCGCGGCGCGTCTCTTCTCATCGTCTCAAAATACGCTGCATAAACGTCCGTAACTCCTCGATGCCCTCACTTCAAATCTTAAAACTTTGACACCGCCAAGAGACCACCGACCTCAGTACGTCATACAAATTTCACCTCGATACGACCTTACTGTCCCAGGCAAAAACGCACTCAAAGACGCAAATACAAACCGAAAAACGGATTACACAAACTCGCGCAAAAGCTACTTTTTCGTCTCATGTACTTGCAAATTAAACACTTTCCGTTACTCTCCTTTCATTCCACTGTGGAAACTAGTATTTTTTTACGTCGCCAAACGGTCCTATATCAAAGCAAACTACACTTACTGGGCCAGGCGGCGCGGCGCGTCTCTTCTCATCGTCTCAAAATACGCTGCATAAACGTCCGTAACTCCTCGATGCCCTCACTTCAAATCTTAAAACTTTGACACCGCCAAGAGACCACCGACCTCAGTACGTCATACAAATTTCACCTCGATACGACCTTACTGTCCCAGGCAAAAACGCACTCAAAGACGCAAATACAAACCGAAAAACGGATTACACAAACTCGCGCAAAAGCTACTTTTTCGTCTCATGTACTTGCAAATTAAACACTTTCCGTTACTCTCCTTTCATTCCACTGTGGAAACTAGTATTTTTTTACGTCGCCAAACGGTCCTATATCAAAGCAAACTACACTTACTGGGCCAGGCGGCGCGGCGCGTCTCTTCTCATCGTCTCAAAATACGCTGCATAAACGTCCGTAACTCCTCGATGCCCTCACTTCAAATCTTAAAACTTTGACACCGCCAAGAGACCACCGACCTCAGTACGTCATACAAATTTCACCTCGATACGACCTTACTGTCCCAGGCAAAAACGCACTCAAAGACGCAAATACAAACCGAAAAACGGATTACACAAACTCGCGCAAAAGCTACTTTTTCGTCTGATGTACTTGCAAATTAAACACTTTCCGTTACTCTCCTTTCATTCCACTGTGGAAACTAGTATTTTTTTACGTCGCCAAACGGTCCTATATCAAAGCAAACTACACTTACTGGGCCAGGCGGCGCGGCGCGGCGCGTCTCTTCTCATCGTCTCAAAATACGCTGCATAAACGTCCGTAACTCCTCGATGCCCTCACTTCAAATCTTAAAACTTTGACACCGCCAAGAGACCACCGACCTCAGTACGTCATACAAATTTCACCTCGATACGACCTTACTGTCCCAGGCAAAAACGCACTCAAAGACGCAAATACAAACCGAAAAACGGATTACACAAACTCGCGCAAAAGCTACTTTTTCGTCTGATGTACTTGCAAATTAAACACTTTCCGTTACTCTCCTTTCATTCCACTGTGGAAACTAGTATTTTTTTACGTCGCCAAACGGTCCTATATCAAAGCAAACTACACTTACTGGGCCAGGCGGCGCGGCGCGGCGCGTCTCTTCTCATCGTCTCAAAATACGCTGCATAAACGTCCGTAACTCCTCGATGCCCTCACTTCAAATCTTAAAACTTTGACACCGCCAAGAGACCACCGACCTCAGTACGTCATACAAATTTCACCTCGATACGACCTTACTGTCCCAGGCAAAAACGCACTCAAAGACGCAAATACAAACCGAAAAACGGATTACACAAACTCGCGCAAAAGCTACTTTTTCGTCTCATGTACTTGCAAATTAAACACTTTCCGTTACTCTCCTTTCATTCCACTGTGGAAACTAGTATTTTTTTACGTCGCCAAACGGTCCTATATCAAAGCAAACTACACTTACTGGGCCAGGCGGCGCGGCGCGTCTCTTCTCATCGTCTCAAAATACGCTGCATAAACGTCCGTAACTCCTCGATGCCCTCACTTCAAATCTTAAAACTTTGACACCGCCAAGAGACCACCGACCTCAGTACGTCATACAAATTTCACCTCGATACGACCTTACTGTCCCAGGCAAAAACGCACTCAAAGACGCAAATACAAACCGAAAAACGGATTACACAAACTCGCGCAAAAGCTACTTTTTCGTCTCATGTACTTGCAAATTAAACACTTTCCGTTACTCTCCTTTCATTCCACTGTGGAAACTAGTATTTTTTTACGTCGCCAAACGGTCCTATATCAAAGCAAACTACACTTACTGGGCCAGGCGGCGCGGCGCGTCTCTTCTCATCGTCTCAAAATACGCTGCATAAACGTCCGTAACTCCTCGATGCCCTCACTTCAAATCTTAAAACTTTGACACCGCCAAGAGACCACCGACCTCAGTACGTCATACAAATTTCACCTCGATACGACCTTACTGTCCCAGGCAAAAACGCACTCAAAGACGCAAATACAAACCGAAAAACGGATTACACAAACTCGCGCAAAAGCTACTTTTTCGTCTGATGTACTTGCAAATTAAACACTTTCCGTTACTCTCCTTTCATTCCACTGTGGAAACTAGTATTTTTTTACGTCGCCAAACGGTCCTATATCAAAGCAAACTACACTTACTGGGCCAGGCGGCGCGGCGCGGCGCGTCTCTTCTCATCGTCTCAAAATACGCTGCATAAACGTCCGTAACTCCTCGATGCCCTCACTTCAAATCTTAAAACTTTGACACCGCCAAGAGACCACCGACCTCAGTACGTCATACAAATTTCACCTCGATACGACCTTACTGTCCCAGGCAAAAACGCACTCAAAGACGCAAATACAAACCGAAAAACGGATTACACAAACTCGCGCAAAAGCTACTTTTTCGTCTGATGTACTTGCAAATTAAACACTTTCCGTTACTCTCCTTTCATTCCACTGTGGAAACTAGTATTTTTTTACGTCGCCAAACGGTCCTATATCAAAGCAAACTACACTTACTGGGCCAGGCGGCGCGGCGCGGCGCGTCTCTTCTCATCGTCTCAAAATACGCTGCATAAACGTCCGTAACTCCTCGATGCCCTCACTTCAAATCTTAAAACTTTGACACCGCCAAGAGACCACCGACCTCAGTACGTCATACAAATTTCACCTCGATACGACCTTACTGTCCCAGGCAAAAACGCACTCAAAGACGCAAATACAAACCGAAAAACGGATTACACAAACTCGCGCAAAAGCTACTTTTTCGTCTCATGTACTTGCAAATTAAACACTTTCCGTTACTCTCCTTTCATTCCACTGTGGAAACTAGTATTTTTTTACGTCGCCAAACGGTCCTATATCAAAGCAAACTACACTTACTGGGCCAGGCGGCGCGGCGCGTCTCTTCTCATCGTCTCAAAATACGCTGCATAAACGTCCGTAACTCCTCGATGCCCTCACTTCAAATCTTAAAACTTTGACACCGCCAAGAGACCACCGACCTCAGTACGTCTACAAATTTCACCTCGATACGACCTTACTGTCCCAGGCAAAAACGCACTCAAAGACGCAAATACAAACCGAAAAACGGATTACACAAACTCGCGCAAAAGCTACTTTTTCGTCTGATGTACTTGCAAATTAAACACTTTCCGTTACTCTCCTTTCATTCCACTGTGGAAACTAGTATTTTTTTACGTCGCCAAACGGTCCTATATCAAAGCAAACTACACTTACTGGGCCAGGCGGCGCGGCGCGGCGCGTCTCTTCTCATCGTCTCAAAATACGCTGCATAAACGTCCGTAACTCCTCGATGCCCTCACTTCAAATCTTAAAACTTTGACACCGCCAAGAGACCACCGACCTCAGTACGTCATACAAATTTCACCTCGATACGACCTTACTGTCCCAGGCAAAAACGCACTCAAAGACGCAAATACAAACCGAAAAACGGATTACACAAACTCGCGCAAAAGCTACTTTTTCGTCTCATGTACTTGCAAATTAAACACTTTCCGTTACTCTCCTTTCATTCCACTGTGGAAACTAGTATTTTTTTACGTCGCCAAACGGTCCTATATCAAAGCAAACTACACTTACTGGGCCAGGCGGCGCGGCGCGTCTCTTCTCATCGTCTCAAAATACGCTGCATAAACGTCCGTAACTCCTCGATGCCCTCACTTCAAATCTTAAAACTTTGACACCGCCAAGAGACCACCGACCTCAGTACGTCATACAAATTTCACCTCGATACGACCTTACTGTCCCAGGCAAAAACGCACTCAAAGACGCAAATACAAACCGAAAAACGGATTACACAAACTCGCGCAAAAGCTACTTTTTCGTCTCATGTACTTGCAAATTAAACACTTTCCGTTACTCTCCTTTCATTCCACTGTGGAAACTAGTATTTTTTTACGTCGCCAAACGGTCCTATATCAAAGCAAACTACACTTACTGGGCCAGGCGGCGCGGCGCGTCTCTTCTCATCGTCTCAAAATACGCTGCATAAACGTCCGTAACTCCTCGATGCCCTCACTTCAAATCTTAAAACTTTGACACCGCCAAGAGACCACCGACCTCAGTACGTCATACAAATTTCACCTCGATACGACCTTACTGTCCCAGGCAAAAACGCACTCAAAGACGCAAATACAAACCGAAAAACGGATTACACAAACTCGCGCAAAAGCTACTTTTTCGTCTGATGTACTTGCAAATTAAACACTTTCCGTTACTCTCCTTTCATTCCACTGTGGAAACTAGTATTTTTTTACGTCGCCAAACGGTCCTATATCAAAGCAAACTACACTTACTGGGCCAGGCGGCGCGGCGCGGCGCGTCTCTTCTCATCGTCTCAAAATACGCTGCATAAACGTCCGTAACTCCTCGATGCCCTCACTTCAAATCTTAAAACTTTGACACCGCCAAGAGACCACCGACCTCAGTACGTCATACAAATTTCACCTCGATACGACCTTACTGTCCCAGGCAAAAACGCACTCAAAGACGCAAATACAAACCGAAAAACGGATTACACAAACTCGCGCAAAAGCTACTTTTTCGTCTGATGTACTTGCAAATTAAACACTTTCCGTTACTCTCCTTTCATTCCACTGTGGAAACTAGTATTTTTTTACGTCGCCAAACGGTCCTATATCAAAGCAAACTACACTTACTGGGCCAGGCGGCGCGGCGCGGCGCGTCTCTTCTCATCGTCTCAAAATACGCTGCATAAACGTCCGTAACTCCTCGATGCCCTCACTTCAAATCTTAAAACTTTGACACCGCCAAGAGACCACCGACCTCAGTACGTCATACAAATTTCACCTCGATACGACCTTACTGTCCCAGGCAAAAACGCACTCAAAGACGCAAATACAAACCGAAAAACGGATTACACAAACTCGCGCAAAAGCTACTTTTTCGTCTCATGTACTTGCAAATTAAACACTTTCCGTTACTCTCCTTTCATTCCACTGTGGAAACTAGTATTTTTTTACGTCGCCAAACGGTCCTATATCAAAGCAAACTACACTTACTGGGCCAGGCGGCGCGGCGCGGCGCGTCTCTTCTCATCGTCTCAAAATACGCTGCATAAACGTCCGTAACTCCTCGATGCCCTCACTTCAAATCTTAAAACTTTGACACCGCCAAGAGACCACCGACCTCAGTACGTCATACAAATTTCACCTCGATACGACCTTACTGTCCCAGGCAAAAACGCACTCAAAGACGCAAATACAAACCGAAAAACGGATTACACAAACTCGCGCAAAAGCTACTTTTTCGTCTCATGTACTTGCAAATTAAACACTTTCCGTTACTCTCCTTTCATTCCACTGTGGAAACTAGTATTTTTTTACGTCGCCAAACGGTCCTATATCAAAGCAAACTACACTTACTGGGCCAGGCGGCGCGGCGCGTCTCTTCTCATCGTCTCAAAATACGCTGCATAAACGTCCGTAACTCCTCGATGCCCTCACTTCAAATCTTAAAACTTTGACACCGCCAAGAGACCACCGACCTCAGTACGTCATACAAATTTCACCTCGATACGACCTTACTGTCCCAGGCAAAAACGCACTCAAAGACGCAAATACAAACCGAAAAACGGATTACACAAACTCGCGCAAAAGCTACTTTTTCGTCTCATGTACTTGCAAATTAAACACTTTCCGTTACTCTCCTTTCATTCCACTGTGGAAACTAGTATTTTTTTACGTCGCCAAACGGTCCTATATCAAAGCAAACTACACTTACTGGGCCAGGCGGCGCGGCGCGGCGCGTCTCTTCTCATCGTCTCAAAATACGCTGCATAAACGTCCGTAACTCCTCGATGCCCTCACTTCAAATCTTAAAACTTTGACACCGCCAAGAGACCACCGACCTCAGTACGTCATACAAATTTCACCTCGATACGACCTTACTGTCCCAGGCAAAAACGCACTCAAAGACGCAAATACAAACCGAAAAACGGATTACACAAACTCGCGCAAAAGCTACTTTTTCGTCTGATGTACTTGCAAATTAAACACTTTCCGTTACTCTCCTTTCATTCCACTGTGGAAACTAGTATTTTTTTACGTCGCCAAACGGTCCTATATCAAAGCAAACTACACTTACTGGGCCAGGCGGCGCGGCGCGGCGCGTCTCTTCTCATCGTCTCAAAATACGCTGCATAAACGTCCGTAACTCCTCGATGCCCTCACTTCAAATCTTAAAACTTTGACACCGCCAAGAGACCACCGACCTCAGTACGTCATACAAATTTCACCTCGATACGACCTTACTGTCCCAGGCAAAAACGCACTCAAAGACGCAAATACAAACCGAAAAACGGATTACACAAACTCGCGCAAAAGCTACTTTTTCGTCTGATGTACTTGCAAATTAAACACTTTCCGTTACTCTCCTTTCATTCCACTGTGGAAACTAGTATTTTTTTACGTCGCCAAACGGTCCTATATCAAAGCAAACTACACTTACTGGGCCAGGCGGCGCGGCGCGGCGCGTCTCTTCTCATCGTCTCAAAATACGCTGCATAAACGTCCGTAACTCCTCGATGCCCTCACTTCAAATCTTAAAACTTTGACACCGCCAAGAGACCACCGACCTCAGTACGTCATACAAATTTCACCTCGATACGACCTTACTGTCCCAGGCAAAAACGCACTCAAAGACGCAAATACAAACCGAAAAACGGATTACACAAACTCGCGCAAAAGCTACTTTTTCGTCTGATGTACTTGCAAATTAAACACTTTCCGTTACTCTCCTTTCATTCCACTGTGGAAACTAGTATTTTTTTACGTCGCCAAACGGTCCTATATCAAAGCAAACTACACTTACTGGGCCAGGCGGCGCGGCGCGGCGCGTCTCTTCTCATCGTCTCAAAATACGCTGCATAAACGTCCGTAACTCCTCGATGC
>NW_026047694.1:0-95183 GCF_023864345.2 Schistocerca serialis cubense | reverse complement strand
GCGCGAGTTTGTGTAATCCGTTTTTCGGTTTGTATTTGCGTCTTTGAGTGCGTTTTTGCCTGGGACAGTAAGGTCGTATCGAGGTGAAATTTGTATGACGTACTGAGGTCGGTGGTCTCTTGGCGGTGTCAAAGTTTTAAGATTTGAAGTGAGGGCATCGAGGAGTTACGGACGTTTATGCAGCGTATTTTGAGACGATGAGAAGAGACGCGCCGCGCCGCGCCGCCTGGCCCAGTAAGTGTAGTTTGCTTTGATATAGGACCGTTTGGCGACGTAAAAAAATACTAGTTTCCACAGTGGAATGAAAGGAGAGTAACGGAAAGTGTTTAATTTGCAAGTACATCAGACGAAAAAGTAGCTTTTGCGCGAGTTTGTGTAATCCGTTTTTCGGTTTGTATTTGCGTCTTTGAGTGCGTTTTTGCCTGGGACAGTAAGGTCGTATCGAGGTGAAATTTGTATGACGTACTGAGGTCGGTGGTCTCTTGGCGGTGTCAAAGTTTTAAGATTTGAAGTGAGGGCATCGAGGAGTTACGGACGTTTATGCAGCGTATTTTGAGACGATGAGAAGAGACGCGCCGCGCCGCGCCGCCTGGCCCAGTAAGTGTAGTTTGCTTTGATATAGGACCGTTTGGCGACGTAAAAAAATACTAGTTTCCACAGTGGAATGAAAGGAGAGTAACGGAAAGTGTTTAATTTGCAAGTACATCAGACGAAAAAGTAGCTTTTGCGCGAGTTTGTGTAATCCGTTTTTCGGTTTGTATTTGCGTCTTTGAGTGCGTTTTTGCCTGGGACAGTAAGGTCGTATCGAGGTGAAATTTGTATGACGTACTGAGGTCGGTGGTCTCTTGGCGGTGTCAAAGTTTTAAGATTTGAAGTGAGGGCATCGAGGAGTTACGGACGTTTATGCAGCGTATTTTGAGACGATGAGAAGAGACGCGCCGCGCCGCGCCGCCTGGCCCAGTAAGTGTAGTTTGCTTTGATATAGGACCGTTTGGCGACGTAAAAAAATACTAGTTTCCACAGTGGAATGAAAGGAGAGTAACGGAAAGTGTTTAATTTGCAAGTACATGAGACGAAAAAGTAGCTTTTGCGCGAGTTTGTGTAATCCGTTTTTCGGTTTGTATTTGCGTCTTTGAGTGCGTTTTTGCCTGGGACAGTAAGGTCGTATCGAGGTGAAATTTGTATGACGTACTGAGGTCGGTGGTCTCTTGGCGGTGTCAAAGTTTTAAGATTTGAAGTGAGGGCATCGAGGAGTTACGGACGTTTATGCAGCGTATTTTGAGACGATGAGAAGAGACGCGCCGCGCCGCCTGGCCCAGTAAGTGTAGTTTGCTTTGATATAGGACCGTTTGGCGACGTAAAAAAATACTAGTTTCCACAGTGGAATGAAAGGAGAGTAACGGAAAGTGTTTAATTTGCAAGTACATGAGACGAAAAAGTAGCTTTTGCGCGAGTTTGTGTAATCCGTTTTTCGGTTTGTATTTGCGTCTTTGAGTGCGTTTTTGCCTGGGACAGTAAGGTCGTATCGAGGTGAAATTTGTATGACGTACTGAGGTCGGTGGTCTCTTGGCGGTGTCAAAGTTTTAAGATTTGAAGTGAGGGCATCGAGGAGTTACGGACGTTTATGCAGCGTATTTTGAGACGATGAGAAGAGACGCGCCGCGCCGCGCCGCCTGGCCCAGTAAGTGTAGTTTGCTTTGATATAGGACCGTTTGGCGACGTAAAAAAATACTAGTTTCCACAGTGGAATGAAAGGAGAGTAACGGAAAGTGTTTAATTTGCAAGTACATGAGACGAAAAAGTAGCTTTTGCGCGAGTTTGTGTAATCCGTTTTTCGGTTTGTATTTGCGTCTTTGAGTGCGTTTTTGCCTGGGACAGTAAGGTCGTATCGAGGTGAAATTTGTATGACGTACTGAGGTCGGTGGTCTCTTGGCGGTGTCAAAGTTTTAAGATTTGAAGTGAGGGCATCGAGGAGTTACGGACGTTTATGCAGCGTATTTTGAGACGATGAGAAGAGACGCGCCGCGCCGCGCCGCCTGGCCCAGTAAGTGTAGTTTGCTTTGATATAGGACCGTTTGGCGACGTAAAAAAATACTAGTTTCCACAGTGGAATGAAAGGAGAGTAACGGAAAGTGTTTAATTTGCAAGTACATCAGACGAAAAAGTAGCTTTTGCGCGAGTTTGTGTAATCCGTTTTTCGGTTTGTATTTGCGTCTTTGAGTGCGTTTTTGCCTGGGACAGTAAGGTCGTATCGAGGTGAAATTTGTATGACGTACTGAGGTCGGTGGTCTCTTGGCGGTGTCAAAGTTTTAAGATTTGAAGTGAGGGCATCGAGGAGTTACGGACGTTTATGCAGCGTATTTTGAGACGATGAGAAGAGACGCGCCGCGCCGCGCCGCCTGGCCCAGTAAGTGTAGTTTGCTTTGATATAGGACCGTTTGGCGACGTAAAAAAATACTAGTTTCCACAGTGGAATGAAAGGAGAGTAACGGAAAGTGTTTAATTTGCAAGTACATCAGACGAAAAAGTAGCTTTTGCGCGAGTTTGTGTAATCCGTTTTTCGGTTTGTATTTGCGTCTTTGAGTGCGTTTTTGCCTGGGACAGTAAGGTCGTATCGAGGTGAAATTTGTATGACGTACTGAGGTCGGTGGTCTCTTGGCGGTGTCAAAGTTTTAAGATTTGAAGTGAGGGCATCGAGGAGTTACGGACGTTTATGCAGCGTATTTTGAGACGATGAGAAGAGACGCGCCGCGCCGCCTGGCCCAGTAAGTGTAGTTTGCTTTGATATAGGACCGTTTGGCGACGTAAAAAAATACTAGTTTCCACAGTGGAATGAAAGGAGAGTAACGGAAAGTGTTTAATTTGCAAGTACATGAGACGAAAAAGTAGCTTTTGCGCGAGTTTGTGTAATCCGTTTTTCGGTTTGTATTTGCGTCTTTGAGTGCGTTTTTGCCTGGGACAGTAAGGTCGTATCGAGGTGAAATTTGTATGACGTACTGAGGTCGGTGGTCTCTTGGCGGTGTCAAAGTTTTAAGATTTGAAGTGAGGGCATCGAGGAGTTACGGACGTTTATGCAGCGTATTTTGAGACGATGAGAAGAGACGCGCCGCGCCGCCTGGCCCAGTAAGTGTAGTTTGCTTTGATATAGGACCGTTTGGCGACGTAAAAAAATACTAGTTTCCACAGTGGAATGAAAGGAGAGTAACGGAAAGTGTTTAATTTGCAAGTACATGAGACGAAAAAGTAGCTTTTGCGCGAGTTTGTGTAATCCGTTTTTCGGTTTGTATTTGCGTCTTTGAGTGCGTTTTTGCCTGGGACAGTAAGGTCGTATCGAGGTGAAATTTGTATGACGTACTGAGGTCGGTGGTCTCTTGGCGGTGTCAAAGTTTTAAGATTTGAAGTGAGGGCATCGAGGAGTTACGGACGTTTATGCAGCGTATTTTGAGACGATGAGAAGAGACGCGCCGCGCCGCGCCGCCTGGCCCAGTAAGTGTAGTTTGCTTTGATATAGGACCGTTTGGCGACGTAAAAAAATACTAGTTTCCACAGTGGAATGAAAGGAGAGTAACGGAAAGTGTTTAATTTGCAAGTACATCAGACGAAAAAGTAGCTTTTGCGCGAGTTTGTGTAATCCGTTTTTCGGTTTGTATTTGCGTCTTTGAGTGCGTTTTTGCCTGGGACAGTAAGGTCGTATCGAGGTGAAATTTGTAGACGTACTGAGGTCGGTGGTCTCTTGGCGGTGTCAAAGTTTTAAGATTTGAAGTGAGGGCATCGAGGAGTTACGGACGTTTATGCAGCGTATTTTGAGACGATGAGAAGAGACGCGCCGCGCCGCCTGGCCCAGTAAGTGTAGTTTGCTTTGATATAGGACCGTTTGGCGACGTAAAAAAATACTAGTTTCCACAGTGGAATGAAAGGAGAGTAACGGAAAGTGTTTAATTTGCAAGTACATGAGACGAAAAAGTAGCTTTTGCGCGAGTTTGTGTAATCCGTTTTTCGGTTTGTATTTGCGTCTTTGAGTGCGTTTTTGCCTGGGACAGTAAGGTCGTATCGAGGTGAAATTTGTATGACGTACTGAGGTCGGTGGTCTCTTGGCGGTGTCAAAGTTTTAAGATTTGAAGTGAGGGCATCGAGGAGTTACGGACGTTTATGCAGCGTATTTTGAGACGATGAGAAGAGACGCGCCGCGCCGCGCCGCCTGGCCCAGTAAGTGTAGTTTGCTTTGATATAGGACCGTTTGGCGACGTAAAAAAATACTAGTTTCCACAGTGGAATGAAAGGAGAGTAACGGAAAGTGTTTAATTTGCAAGTACATCAGACGAAAAAGTAGCTTTTGCGCGAGTTTGTGTAATCCGTTTTTCGGTTTGTATTTGCGTCTTTGAGTGCGTTTTTGCCTGGGACAGTAAGGTCGTATCGAGGTGAAATTTGTATGACGTACTGAGGTCGGTGGTCTCTTGGCGGTGTCAAAGTTTTAAGATTTGAAGTGAGGGCATCGAGGAGTTACGGACGTTTATGCAGCGTATTTTGAGACGATGAGAAGAGACGCGCCGCGCCGCGCCGCCTGGCCCAGTAAGTGTAGTTTGCTTTGATATAGGACCGTTTGGCGACGTAAAAAAATACTAGTTTCCACAGTGGAATGAAAGGAGAGTAACGGAAAGTGTTTAATTTGCAAGTACATCAGACGAAAAAGTAGCTTTTGCGCGAGTTTGTGTAATCCGTTTTTCGGTTTGTATTTGCGTCTTTGAGTGCGTTTTTGCCTGGGACAGTAAGGTCGTATCGAGGTGAAATTTGTATGACGTACTGAGGTCGGTGGTCTCTTGGCGGTGTCAAAGTTTTAAGATTTGAAGTGAGGGCATCGAGGAGTTACGGACGTTTATGCAGCGTATTTTGAGACGATGAGAAGAGACGCGCCGCGCCGCCTGGCCCAGTAAGTGTAGTTTGCTTTGATATAGGACCGTTTGGCGACGTAAAAAAATACTAGTTTCCACAGTGGAATGAAAGGAGAGTAACGGAAAGTGTTTAATTTGCAAGTACATGAGACGAAAAAGTAGCTTTTGCGCGAGTTTGTGTAATCCGTTTTTCGGTTTGTATTTGCGTCTTTGAGTGCGTTTTTGCCTGGGACAGTAAGGTCGTATCGAGGTGAAATTTGTATGACGTACTGAGGTCGGTGGTCTCTTGGCGGTGTCAAAGTTTTAAGATTTGAAGTGAGGGCATCGAGGAGTTACGGACGTTTATGCAGCGTATTTTGAGACGATGAGAAGAGACGCGCCGCGCCGCCTGGCCCAGTAAGTGTAGTTTGCTTTGATATAGGACCGTTTGGCGACGTAAAAAAATACTAGTTTCCACAGTGGAATGAAAGGAGAGTAACGGAAAGTGTTTAATTTGCAAGTACATGAGACGAAAAAGTAGCTTTTGCGCGAGTTTGTGTAATCCGTTTTTCGGTTTGTATTTGCGTCTTTGAGTGCGTTTTTGCCTGGGACAGTAAGGTCGTATCGAGGTGAAATTTGTATGACGTACTGAGGTCGGTGGTCTCTTGGCGGTGTCAAAGTTTTAAGATTTGAAGTGAGGGCATCGAGGAGTTACGGACGTTTATGCAGCGTATTTTGAGACGATGAGAAGAGACGCGCCGCGCCGCGCCGCCTGGCCCAGTAAGTGTAGTTTGCTTTGATATAGGACCGTTTGGCGACGTAAAAAAATACTAGTTTCCACAGTGGAATGAAAGGAGAGTAACGGAAAGTGTTTAATTTGCAAGTACATCAGACGAAAAAGTAGCTTTTGCGCGAGTTTGTGTAATCCGTTTTTCGGTTTGTATTTGCGTCTTTGAGTGCGTTTTTGCCTGGGACAGTAAGGTCGTATCGAGGTGAAATTTGTATGACGTACTGAGGTCGGTGGTCTCTTGGCGGTGTCAAAGTTTTAAGATTTGAAGTGAGGGCATCGAGGAGTTACGGACGTTTATGCAGCGTATTTTGAGACGATGAGAAGAGACGCGCCGCGCCGCGCCGCCTGGCCCAGTAAGTGTAGTTTGCTTTGATATAGGACCGTTTGGCGACGTAAAAAAATACTAGTTTCCACAGTGGAATGAAAGGAGAGTAACGGAAAGTGTTTAATTTGCAAGTACATCAGACGAAAAAGTAGCTTTTGCGCGAGTTTGTGTAATCCGTTTTTCGGTTTGTATTTGCGTCTTTGAGTGCGTTTTTGCCTGGGACAGTAAGGTCGTATCGAGGTGAAATTTGTATGACGTACTGAGGTCGGTGGTCTCTTGGCGGTGTCAAAGTTTTAAGATTTGAAGTGAGGGCATCGAGGAGTTACGGACGTTTATGCAGCGTATTTTGAGACGATGAGAAGAGACGCGCCGCGCCGCCTGGCCCAGTAAGTGTAGTTTGCTTTGATATAGGACCGTTTGGCGACGTAAAAAAATACTAGTTTCCACAGTGGAATGAAAGGAGAGTAACGGAAAGTGTTTAATTTGCAAGTACATGAGACGAAAAAGTAGCTTTTGCGCGAGTTTGTGTAATCCGTTTTTCGGTTTGTATTTGCGTCTTTGAGTGCGTTTTTGCCTGGGACAGTAAGGTCGTATCGAGGTGAAATTTGTATGACGTACTGAGGTCGGTGGTCTCTTGGCGGTGTCAAAGTTTTAAGATTTGAAGTGAGGGCATCGAGGAGTTACGGACGTTTATGCAGCGTATTTTGAGACGATGAGAAGAGACGCGCCGCGCCGCCTGGCCCAGTAAGTGTAGTTTGCTTTGATATAGGACCGTTTGGCGACGTAAAAAAATACTAGTTTCCACAGTGGAATGAAAGGAGAGTAACGGAAAGTGTTTAATTTGCAAGTACATGAGACGAAAAAGTAGCTTTTGCGCGAGTTTGTGTAATCCGTTTTTCGGTTTGTATTTGCGTCTTTGAGTGCGTTTTTGCCTGGGACAGTAAGGTCGTATCGAGGTGAAATTTGTATGACGTACTGAGGTCGGTGGTCTCTTGGCGGTGTCAAAGTTTTAAGATTTGAAGTGAGGGCATCGAGGAGTTACGGACGTTTATGCAGCGTATTTTGAGACGATGAGAAGAGACGCGCCGCGCCGCGCCGCCTGGCCCAGTAAGTGTAGTTTGCTTTGATATAGGACCGTTTGGCGACGTAAAAAAATACTAGTTTCCACAGTGGAATGAAAGGAGAGTAACGGAAAGTGTTTAATTTGCAAGTACATCAGACGAAAAAGTAGCTTTTGCGCGAGTTTGTGTAATCCGTTTTTCGGTTTGTATTTGCGTCTTTGAGTGCGTTTTTGCCTGGGACAGTAAGGTCGTATCGAGGTGAAATTTGTATGACGTACTGAGGTCGGTGGTCTCTTGGCGGTGTCAAAGTTTTAAGATTTGAAGTGAGGGCATCGAGGAGTTACGGACGTTTATGCAGCGTATTTTGAGACGATGAGAAGAGACGCGCCGCGCCGCCTGGCCCAGTAAGTGTAGTTTGCTTTGATATAGGACCGTTTGGCGACGTAAAAAAATACTAGTTTCCACAGTGGAATGAAAGGAGAGTAACGGAAAGTGTTTAATTTGCAAGTACATGAGACGAAAAAGTAGCTTTTGCGCGAGTTTGTGTAATCCGTTTTTCGGTTTGTATTTGCGTCTTTGAGTGCGTTTTTGCCTGGGACAGTAAGGTCGTATCGAGGTGAAATTTGTATGACGTACTGAGGTCGGTGGTCTCTTGGCGGTGTCAAAGTTTTAAGATTTGAAGTGAGGGCATCGAGGAGTTACGGACGTTTATGCAGCGTATTTTGAGACGATGAGAAGAGACGCGCCGCGCCGCGCCGCCTGGCCCAGTAAGTGTAGTTTGCTTTGATATAGGACCGTTTGGCGACGTAAAAAAATACTAGTTTCCACAGTGGAATGAAAGGAGAGTAACGGAAAGTGTTTAATTTGCAAGTACATGAGACGAAAAAGTAGCTTTTGCGCGAGTTTGTGTAATCCGTTTTTCGGTTTGTATTTGCGTCTTTGAGTGCGTTTTTGCCTGGGACAGTAAGGTCGTATCGAGGTGAAATTTGTATGACGTACTGAGGTCGGTGGTCTCTTGGCGGTGTCAAAGTTTTAAGATTTGAAGTGAGGGCATCGAGGAGTTACGGACGTTTATGCAGCGTATTTTGAGACGATGAGAAGAGACGCGCCGCGCCGCGCCGCCTGGCCCAGTAAGTGTAGTTTGCTTTGATATAGGACCGTTTGGCGACGTAAAAAAATACTAGTTTCCACAGTGGAATGAAAGGAGAGTAACGGAAAGTGTTTAATTTGCAAGTACATGAGACGAAAAAGTAGCTTTTGCGCGAGTTTGTGTAATCCGTTTTTCGGTTTGTATTTGCGTCTTTGAGTGCGTTTTTGCCTGGGACAGTAAGGTCGTATCGAGGTGAAATTTGTATGACGTACTGAGGTCGGTGGTCTCTTGGCGGTGTCAAAGTTTTAAGATTTGAAGTGAGGGCATCGAGGAGTTACGGACGTTTATGCAGCGTATTTTGAGACGATGAGAAGAGACGCGCCGCGCCGCGCCGCCTGGCCCAGTAAGTGTAGTTTGCTTTGATATAGGACCGTTTGGCGACGTAAAAAAATACTAGTTTCCACAGTGGAATGAAAGGAGAGTAACGGAAAGTGTTTAATTTGCAAGTACATGAGACGAAAAAGTAGCTTTTGCGCGAGTTTGTGTAATCCGTTTTTCTTTTCGGTTTGTATTTGCGTCTTTGAGTGCGTTTTTGCCTGGGACAGTAAGGTCGTATCTAGTTGAAATTGATATCACGTACTGAGGTCGGTGGTCTCTTGGCGGTGTCAGAGTTTTAAGACTGTAGGTGACGTGTCGTTAGATGCGTTGATGCAGTAGATATTCCGGGCACCGCTAAGTGTACCCCGGCCTCTCGCTGTCACTTGGTCGGAGTGGCCGCCTTATAACGTAACTGGAAGCAAGCGGAGCGCAGCGGAGTCGCATTGCAAAGTCGGGCAGCTTGGAGGGGAACAAGAAGTCGCTTGCTAAGTCGGGCGGCTAGGAGGGCGACATAATGCATGCTGCCAAGCACACTCGTGCCTCCCCCCCCCCCCCCCCCACACAAACCACACAGGTGATACAGATGCGCCTGTTGAAATAACTTGTTTGCGACCTTGCTTGTTGAGTTGGGAGGCAAGTGAGGAAGCAGCTCGTGCGCCGCGACGAAGCCATCAGACACACAAGCCCCCAAGCAGCAATTAAAATTGTCGCTGTTAATTGTATTAGCAGGCATGCCACCCCCGCCTCTGACGGCGCGTAATACAGCTTATTTTTTTTTCCCCCTGGCTGGCTTTCCTTCTAGACACCCTTTCACTGCTGCCACACAGCACTGGTTGTGTTTTAAATATTATGTAATGCTCCAATTATTTTAATGCAGCCCAATTGCGACGATTTGTGTGTGTGTGTGTGTGTGTTCTGGAAATTTCTGTTTTGCTTTCTCAGTCGGGAAGCTAGGGTTGCAACAATATTATATTGAATCCTGCTAACTCAGGAAGTGCAGCCTGGAAGCAAATAGCTGAACATGGATTTTATGACGCCTCCAGGCGACTGTGAGAGGCTGTGCTCATCCCTGGATTCGCACCACGGGATATCGGCCGCGAGCTGCGAATTCCGACGAATGACGGGCCGCATTTTGTGCCCCATAACCCCCCCCCCCCCAACACACCCCCTATCGCAATACTGGACCGCGCTTTCCGACGCATTCTGTGGTGTCACCGCCAGACACCACACTTGCTAGGTGGTACTTTAAATCGGCCGCGGTCCATTTAGTACATGTCGGACCCGCGTGTCGCCACTGTGTGATCGCAGACCGAGCGCCACCACAAGGCAGGTCTCGAGATACGGAATAGCACTCGCCCCAGTTGTACGACGACTTTGCTAGCGACTACACTGACGAAGCCTTTCTCTCATTTGCCGAGAGACAGTTAGAATAGCCTTCAGCTAAGTCCATGACTACGACATAGCAAGGCGCCATTAACCGTATCTGAAGATAGTCTTATTTGTATTATCAAGAGCGATGTACCACAAGGATGGAATAAAGTTAAGTATTCGAGGAGCTGCATACTTTTCTTATTAGCATTCAATACTTATCCTGTTCCAGAATTCACGCCCGTCTGCGTTAGATAGCGTGCATTTCGGCCTCCTCTATCTACAAGGTGTTGGCACATTTGCCAACACATCACATTCCGTCCTTGGCGTACAATGTATCGTCTGCCCTGTGCCCCCCCCCCCTCCTCACACTTTCCTTTTTTTATAGTTACAGTCTATAGAAATCCCTCCGCGTTTTCGGCAGGCACTTCATCTGTAACACTACATTATGTGAATGGGCGGCACAAGTGGCAGCGTGGATTTATGCGGCATTAGGCATGTCTAGCAGTACTGGTACGGCTGTCTCTCATCTTTTGTATTACGGTGGATATCTTGCCTTCGATTGTCGTCTGACAACTTGTTAATTGGCGCCACACAGCACAGCTTATGGTACTCATTATTGTAATGCTCCAGTCGTCAGGAATTTCGATGCACCTGTTTGATCTGTCCATTCCTGTTGTTGTCTTGACAGACAGCATGACTGATATTAGACGCCACACCGACGAGTGTCTTTTATTCTAGCCACCATGTGGCTCGACTACCATTCTACACTTTGGTTTCCCCACTTTATTATTCAGTAGCGCCTACTGTTGTGGAAGTTCTTCCTTCTTACCTCACCTCACACTTAGTACTTGTTTTCACCTTTTGAGTCTCCACTTCACTGCCTGTACAGCGTTTTCGTGTGTTCTCAATTGTAGTAAACATACCATCTACACACTATGTATATTTATATTTATATATATTTTTCTCTATCCTCCTCCACTCACTTTATACTTATATTACCTGTTACTTTCGTTCCTTCCTTATTTCTCTCCGCCGTTTCCTCTTTGCCCGATACATCCTCCCTCTTCTCACCATGGCTTCCTTCTCCTCCTCTCATCCTTCCCCATATTACTATCCTCTTCAACTCTCTCAAACATACTTTCCTCATACATTCCCTCCCTCCCTCCCACCCTTCTTCCTACATACTACTTTTTCTCCTCCCCATCTCTTTCTTTCCACATTACAGCATGCAAAGCAGTCTATTCAAGTTCTGTGGTTAATACACACATCTCAGCTGCAAAAGCATCTGTTACTGAACATGCAAGAGATAGCTTGCATGGAGGAGTGACTGCTTACGCAAAACTTACTCTGCACATTTGAGATACTATAGATGCAAGAGTTGCAGCACACACTATTCATGTTCTATTAGCGAAAACTGCTGAAGGTGAAATTATTCCTATTCATATCAGTATATCTGTACATGCAAGTGTTACTGTATACAGAAAGGTTGCTCCAAATGAAACTGTTACTGAATGTACAATGGTTAAGGCACTAGAAGGTTAATCACAAGGTCTACTATCCTTGCAAGTTGTGCTGTCCTCTCAAGTTGTGCTGTCCTCTCAAGTTGTGCTGTCCTCTTAAGTTGAGCTGTCCTCTCTAGTTGAGCTATCCTCTCAAGTTGAGCTGCCATCTCAAGTTGAGCTGCCCTCTCAAGTTCAGCTCTCCTCGCAAGCCGTGCTGTCCTCGCAAGCTGTGCTGTCCTCGCAAGCTGTGCTGTCCTCGCAAGCTGTGCTGTCCTCGCAAGCTGTGCTGTCCTCGCAAGCTGTGCTGTCCTCGCAAGCTGTGCTGTCCTCGCAAGCTGTGCTGTCCTCGAAAGCTGTGCTGTCCTCGCAATCCGTGCTGTCCTCGCAATCCGTGCTGTCCTCGCAAGCTGTGCTGTCCTCGCAAGCCGTGCTGTACTCGCAAGCCGTGCTGTCCTCGCAAGCCGTGCTGTCGTCGCAATCCATGCTGTCCTCGCAAGCTGTGATGTCCGCGCAAGCTTTGCTGTTGGCCCAAGCTGTGCTGTCCGCGCAAGCTGTGCTGTCTGCCCAAGTTGAGCTGCCCTCTCAAGTTGAGCTGCCCTCTCAAGTTGAGCTGCCCTCTCAAGTTGAGCTGTCCTCTCAAGTTGAGCTGTCCTCTCAAGTTGAGGTGTCCTCTCAAGTGGTGCTTTCCTCTCAAGTAGTGCTGTGCTCTCAAGTTGAGCTGTCCTCACAAGTTGAGCTGTCCGCTCAAGTTGAGCTCTCCTCTCAAGTTGAGCTGTCCTCTCAAGTTGAGCTGTCCTCGCAAGCTGTGCTGTCCTCACAAGCCGTGCTGTCCTCACAAGCCGTGCTGTCCTCACAAGCCGTGCTGTCCTCGCAAGCCATGCTGTCCTCGCAAGCCATGCTGTCCTCACAAGCCGTGCTGTCCTCGCAAGCTGTGCTGTCCTCGCAAGCCGTGCTGTCTTCGCAAGCTTTGCTGTCCTCGCAAGATTTCCTGTCCTAGCATGCTCTGCTGTCCTCCCAAGTTGTGCTGTCCTCGCAAGTTTTGCTGTCCTCACAAGATGTGCTGTCCTCTCAAGTTGTGCTGTCCTCTCAAATTGTGCTGTCCTCTCAAGTTGTGCTGTCCTCTCAAGTTGTGCTGTCCTCTCAAGTTGAGCTGTCCTCTCAAGTTATGCTGTCCTCTCAAGTTGAGCGGTTTTCTCAAGTTGAGCTGTCCTCTCTAGTAGATCTGTCCTCTCTAGTTGAACTGTCCTCTTTAGTTGAGCTGTCCTCTCTAGTTGAGCTGTCCTCTCTAGTTGAGCTGTCCTCTCTAGTTGAGCTGTCCTCTCAAGTTGAGCTGTCCTCTCAAGTTGAGCTGTCCTCTCAAGTTGAGCTCTCCTCTCAAGTTGAGCTCTCCTCTAAATTTGAGCTGTCATATCAAGGTGAGCTGTCCTCTCAAGTTGAGCTGTCCTCTCAAGTTGAGCTGTCCTCGCAAGCTGTGCTGTCCTCGCAAGCCGTGCTGTCCACACAAACCGTGCTGTCCTCGCAAGCCGTGCTGTCCTCGCAAGCCATGCTGTCATCGCAAGCCGTGCTGTCATCAAAGCTGTGCTGCCCTCACAAGCCGTGCTGTCCTCACAAGCCGTGCTGTCCTCGCAAGCCTTGCTGTCCTCGTCAGCCGTGCTGTCTTCGCAAACCGTGCTGTCCTCGCAAGCCATGCTGTCCTCGCAAGCCGTGCTGTCCTCGCAAGCTTTGCTGTCCTCGCAAGCCGTGCTGTCATTCCAAGCGGTGCTGTCCTCGCAAGTTGTACTGTCGTCTCAAGTTGAGCTGTCGCCTCAAGGCCGGCCGCGGTGGTCTAGCGGTTCAGGCGCTCAGTCCGGAACCGCGCGACTGCAACGGTCGCAGGTTCGAATCCTGCCTCGGGCATGGATGTGTGTGATGTCCTTAGGTTAGTTAGGTTTAAGTAGTTCTAAGTCTAGGGGACTGATGACCACAGATGTTAAGTCCCATAGTGCTCAGTGCTGTCCTCGCAAGCCGTGTTGTCCTCGCAAGCTGTGCTGTCCTCGCAAGCTGTGCTGTCCTCGGAAGCTGTGCTGTCCTCGCAAGCCGAGCTATCCCCGCAAGCCGTGCTGTCCCCGCAAGCCGTGCTGTCCCCGCAAGCCGTGCTGTCCCCGCAAGCCGTACTGTCCTTGCAAGCTGTGCTGTCCTTGCAAGCCGTGCTGTCCTCGCAAGCTTTGCTGTCCTCTCAAGTTGTGCTGTCCACCCAAGTTGTGCTGTCCTCTCAAGTTGAACTGTCCTCTCAAGTTGAGCTGTCCTTTTAAGTTGAGCTGTTCTGTCAAGTTGAGCTGTCCTCTCAAGTTGAGCTGTCCTCTCAAGTTGAGCTGTCCTCTCAAGTTGAGCTGTCCTCTCAAGTTGAGCTGTCCTCTCAAGTTGAGCTGTCCTCTCAAGTTGAGCTCTCCTCTCATGTTGAGCTCTCCTCTCAAGTTGAGCTCTCCTCTCAAGTTGAGGTGTACTCTCAAGTTGAGCTGTCCTCTCAAGTTGAGCTGTCCTCTCAAGTTGAGCTGTCCTCACAAGCTGTGCTGTCCTCGCAAGTTGTGCTGTCCTCGCAAGTTGTGCTGTCCTCGCAAGCTGTGCTGTCCTCGCAAGCTGTGCTGTCCTTGCAAGCTTTGCTGTCCTCCCAAGCTGTGCTGTCGTCTCAAGCTGTGCTGTCCCCACAAGCTGTGCTGTCTCCACAAACTATGCTGTCCCCGCAAGCTGTGCTGTCCTCGCAAGCTTTTCTGTCCTCGCAAGGTGTGCTCTCCTCGCAAGCTGTGTTGTCCTCGCAAGCTGTGCTGTCCTCGCAAACTGTGTTGTCCTTGCAAATTGTGCCGTCCTCGCAAGCTGTGCTGTCCTCGCAAGCTGTGCTGTCCTCGCAAGCTGTGCTGTCCTCGCAAGCTGTGCTGTCCTCGCAAGCTGTGCTGTCCTCGCAAGCTGTGCTGTCCTCGCAAACTGTGCTGTCCTCGCAATCGGTTCTGTCCTCGCAAGCTGTGCTGTCCTCGCAATCGGTTCTGTCCTCGCAAGTCGTGCTGTCCTCGCAAGCCGTGCTGTCCTCGCAAGCTGTGCTGTCCTCGCAAGCTGTGCTGTCCTCGCAAGCTGTGCTGTCCTCGCAAGCTGTGCTGTCCTTGCAAGCCGTGCTGTCCTCGCAAGCTTTGCTGTCCTCTCAAGTTGTGCTGTCCACCCAAGTTGTGCTGTCCACCCAAGTTGTGCTGTCCTCTCAAGTTGAACTGTCCTCTCAAGTTGAGCTGTCCTGTCAAGGTGAGCTGTCCTCTCATGTTGAGCTGTCCTCTCAAGTTGAGCTGTCCTCTCAAGTTGAGCTGTCCTCTCAAGTTGAGCTCTCCTCTCAAGTTGAGCTCTCCTCTCAAGTTGAGGTGTACTCTCAAGTTGAGCTGTCCTCTCAAGTTGAGCTGTCCTCTCAAGTTGAGCTCTCCTTGCAAGCTGTGCTGTCCTCGCAAGCTTTGCTGTCTTCGCAAGGTGTGCTCTCCTCGCAAGCTGTGTTGTCCTCGCAAGCTGAACTGTCCTCGCAAGCTGTGTTGTCCTTGCAAATTGTGCTGTCCTCGCAAGCTGTGCTGTCCTCGCAAGCTGTGCAGTCCTCGCAAGCTGTGCTGTCTTCGCTAGCTGTGCTGTCCTCGCAAGCTGTGCTGTCCACGCAAGCTGTGCTGTCCTCGCAAGCTGTGCTGTCCTCGCAAGCTGTGCTGTCCTCGCAAGCTGTGCAGTCCTCGCAAGCTGTGCTGTCTTCGCTAGCTGTGCTGTCCTTGCAAGCTGTGCTGTCCTCGCAAGCTGTGCTGTCCTCGGAAGCTGTGTTGTCCTCAGAAGCTGTGCTGCCCTCAGAAGCTGTCCTTTCCTCGGAAGCTGTGCTGTCCTCGCAACCCGTGCTGTCCTCGAAACCTGTGCTGTCTTCGCAAGCCGTGCTGTCCTCGCAAGCCGTGTTGTCCTCGCAAGCTGTGCTGTCCTCGCAAGCTGTGCTGTCCTCGGAAGCTGTGGTGTCCTCGCAAGCCGTGCTGTCCCCGCAAGCCGTGATGTTCCCGCAAGCCGTGCTGTCCTCGCAAGCCGTTATGTCCTTGCAAGACATGCTGTCCTCGCAAGCTTTGCTGTCCTCGCAAGCTGTGCTGTCCACCCAAGTTGTGCTGTCATCTCAAGTTGTGCTGTCATCTCGAGTTGTGCTGTCCTCTAAAGTTGAGCTGTCCTCTCAAGTTGAACTGTCCTCTCAAGTTGAACTGTCCTCTCAAGTTGAGCTGTCCTCTCAAGTTGAGCTGTCCTCTCAAGTTGAGCTCTCCTCTCAAGTTGAGCTCTCCTCTCAAGTTGAGCTGTCCTCTCAAGTTGAGCTGTCCTCTCAAGTTGAGCTCTCCTCTCATGTTGAGCTCTCCTCTCAAGTTGAGCTCTCCTCTCAAGTTGAGATGTACTCTCAAGTTGATCTGTCCTCACAAGTTGAGCTGTCCTCTCATGTTGAGCTGTCCTCGGAAGAGGTGCTGTCCTCGCAAGCTGTGCTGTCCTCGCAAGTTGTGCTGTCCTCGCAAGCTGTACTGTCCTCGCAAGCTGTGCTGTCCCCGCAAGCTGTGCTGTCCTCGCAAGCTGTGCTGTCCTTGCAAGCCGTGCTGTCCTCGCAGGCCGTGCTGTCCTCGCAAGCCTTGCTGTCCTCGCAAGCTGTGCTGTCCTCGCTAGCTCTGCTGTCCTCGCAAGCTGTGCTGTCCTCGCAAGCTGTGCTGTCCTCGCAAGTTGTGCTGTCCTCGCAACCTGTGCTGTCCTCGCAAGCTGTGCTGTCTCACAAGCTGTGCTGTCCTCGCAAGCTGTGCTGTCCCTGCAAGCCGTGCTGTCCTCGCAGGCCATGCTGTCCTCGCAGGCCGTGCTGTCCTCGCAAGCCTTGCTGTCCTCGCAAGCCTTGCTGTCCTCGCAAGCTGTGCTGTCCTCGCTAGCTGTGCTGTCCTCGCAAGCTGTGCTGTCCCCGCAAGCTGTGCTGTCCTCGCAAGCTGTGCTGTCCTCGCAAGCTGTGCTGTCCTCGCAAGCTGTGCTGTCCTCACAAGCTGTGCTGTCCTCGCAAGCTGTGCTGTCCTCGCAAGCTGTGCTGTCCTCGCAAGCTGTGCTGTCCTCGCAAGCTGTGCAGTCCTCGCAAGCTGTGCTGTCTTCGCTAGCTGTGCTGTCCTCGCAAGCTGTGCTGTCCTCCCAAGCTGTGCTGCCCTCGGAAGCTGTGTTGTCCTCAGAAGCTGTGCTGTCCTCGGAAGCTGTCCTGTCCTCGGAAGCTGTGGTGCCCTCGCAACCCGTGGTGTCCTCGCAACCTGTGCTGTCTTCGCAAGCCATGCTGTCCTCGCAACCCGTGCTGTCCTCGCAAGGCGTGCTGTCCTCGCAAGCCGTGCTGTCCTGGCAAGCCGTGCTGTCCTCGCAAACCATGCTGTCTTCGCAAGCCGTGCTGTCCTCGCAAGCTGTGCTGTTCTTGCAAGTCGTGCTGTCCTCGCAAGCCATGCTGTCCTCGCAATTTTAGCGGTCCTCGCAAGCTGTGCTGTCCTCCCAAGCTGTGCTGTATTCAAAAGTTGTGCTATCGTCTCAAGTTGAGCTGTCCTCTCAAGTTCAGCTGTCCTCTTAAGTTGAGCTTTCCTCTCAAGTTGAGCTGTCCTCTCTAGTTGATCTGTCCTCTCTAGTTGAACTGTCCTCTTTAGTTGAGCTGTCCTCTCTAGTTGAGCTGTCCTCTCTAGTTGAGCTGTCCTCTCTGGTTGAGCTGACCTCTCAAGTTGAGCTTTCCTCTCAAATTGAGCTCTCCTCTCAAGTTGAGCTCTCCTCTCAAGTTGAGCTCTCCTCTCAAGTTGAGCGGTCATCTCAAGGTGAGCTGTCCTCTCAAGTTGAGCCGTCCTCGCAAGCTGTGCTGTCCTCGCAAGCTGTGCTGTCCTCGCAAGCTGTGCTGTCCTCGCAAGCTGTGCTCTCCTCGCAAGCTGTGCTGTCCTCCCAAGCTGTGCTGTCCTCGCAAGCTGTGCTGTCCTCACAAGCTGTGCTCTCCTCGCAAGCTGTCCTGTCCTCGCAAGCCGTGCTGTCCTCGCAAGCTGTGCTGTCCTCGCAAGCCGTGCTGTCCTCGCAAGCTGTGCTGTCCTCGGAAGCTGTGCTGTCTTCACAACCTGTGCTGTCCTCGCCAGCTGTGCTGTCCTCGCAAGCCGTGCTGTCCTCGCAAGCCGTGCTGTCCTCGCAAGCCGTGCTGTCCTCGCAAGCTTTGCTGTCCACTCAAGTTGAGCTGTCCTCTCGAGTTGAGCTGTCCTCTCGAGTTGAGCTGTCCTCTCAAGTTGAGCTGTCCTCTCAAGTAGAGCTGTCCTCTCAAGTTGCGCTGTCCTCTCTAGCTGAGCTGTCCTCTCAAGTTCAGCTGTTCTCTCAAGTTGAACTGTCCTCTCAAGTTGAGCTGTCCTCTCAAGTTGAGCTGTCCTCGCAAGCTGTTCTGTCCTCGCAAGCTGTGCTGTCCTCGCAAGCTGTGCGGTCCTCGCAAGCTGTGCTGTCCTCGCAAGCCGTGCTGTCCTTGCAAGCCGTGCTGTCCTCGCAAGCCGTGCTAGCCTCGTAGGCATTGCTGTCCTCGAAAGTTGAGCAGTCCTCTCAAGTTGTGTTCTCCTCTCAAGTTGAACTGTCCTCGTAACTTGAGCTGTCCTCTCAAGTTGAGCTGTCCTCGCAAGCTGTGCTGTGCTCGCCAGCCGTGCTGTCCTCGCAAGCCGTGCTGTCCTCGCAAGCCTTGCTGTCCTCGCAAGCTGTGCTGTCCTCGCTAGCTGTGCTGTCCTCGCAAGCTGTGCTGTCCTCGCAAGCTGTGCTGTCCTCACAAGCTGTGCTGTCCTCGCAAGCTGTGCTGTCCTCGCAAGCTGTGCTGTCCTCGCAAGCTGTGCTGTCCTCGCAAGCTGTGCTGTCCTCGCAAGCTGTGCTGTCCACGCAAGCTGTGCTGTCCTCGCAAGCTGTGCAGTCCTCGCAAGCTGTGCTGTCTTCGCTAGCTGTGCTGTCCTTGCAAGCTGTGCTGTCCTCGCAAGCTGTGCTGTCCTCGGAAGCTGTGTTGTCCTCAGAGGCTGTGCTGTCCTCGGAAGCTGTCCTGTCCTCGGAAGCTGTGCTGTCCTCGCAACCCGTGCTGTCCTCGAAACCTGTGCTGGCCTCGCAAGCTGTGCTGTCCTCGCAAGCCGTGTTGTCCTCGCAAACTGTGCTGTCCTCGGAAGCTGTGCTGTCCTCGGAAGCTGTGCTGTCCTCGCAAGCCGTGCTGTCCCCGCAAGCCGTGCTGTCCCAACAAGCCATGCTGTCCTCGCAAGCCGTTCTGTCCTTGCAAGCCGTGCTGTCCTCGCAAGCTTTGCTGTCCTCGCAAGCTGTGCTGTCCACCCAAGTTGTGCTGTCATCTCAAGTTGTGCTGTCATCTCGAGTTGTGCTGTCCTCTCAAGTTGAGCTGTTCTGTCAAGTTGAGCTGTCCTCTCAAGTTGAGCTGTCCTCTCAAGTTGAGCTGTCCTCTCAAGTTGAGCTGTCCTCTCAAGTTGAGCTGTCCTCTCAAGTCGAGCTCTCCTCTCATGTTGAGGTCTCCTCTCAAGTTGAGCTCTCCTCTCAAGTTGAGGTGTACTCTCAAGTTGAGCTGTCCTCTCAAGTTGATCTGTCCTCTCAAGTTGAGCTGTCCTGGCAAGGTGTGCTGTTCTCGCAAGCTGTGCTGTCCTCGCAAGTTGTGCTGTCCTCACAAGCTGTGCTGTCCTCGCAAGCTGTGCTGTCCTCGCAAGCTGTGCTGTCCTTGCAAGCCGTGCTGTCCTCGCAGGCCGTGCTGTCCTCGCAAGCCTTGCTGTCCTCGCAAGCTGTGCTGTCCTCGCTAGCTGTGCTGTCCTCGCAAGCTGTGCTGTCCTCGCAAGCTGTGCTGTCCTCGCAAGCTGTGCTGTCCTCGCAAGCTGTGCTGTCCTCGCAAGCTGTGCTGTCCTCGCAAGCTGTGCTGTCCCTGCAAGCCGTGCTGTCCTCGCAGGTCATGTTGTCTTCGCAAGCCTTGCTGTCCTCGCAAGCTGTGCTGTCCTCGCAAGCTGCGCTGTCCTCGCTAGCTGTGCTGTCCTCGCAAGCTGTGCTGTCCTCGCAACCTGTGTTGTCCCTGCTAGCCATGCTGTCCTCGCAGGCCGTGCTGTCCTCGCAGGCCGTGCTGTCCTCGCAAGCCTTGCTGTCCTCGCTAGCAGTGCTGTCCTCGCTAGCTGTGCTGTCCTCGCAAGCTGTGCTGTCCTCGCAAGCTGTGCTGTCCTCGCAAGCTGTGCTGTCCTCGCAAGCTGTGCTGTCCTCGCAAGCTGTGCTGTCCTCGCAAGCTGTGCTGTCCTCGCAAGCTGTGCTGTCCTCGCAAGCTGTGCTGTCCTCGAAAGCTGTGCTGTCCTCGCAAGCTGTGCAGTCCTCGCAAGCTGTGCTGTCTTCGCTAGCTGTGCTGTGCTCGCAAGCTGTGCTGTCCTCGCAAGCTGTGCTGTCCTCGCAAGCTGTGCTGTCCTCGGAAGCTGTGCTGTCCTCGGAAGCTGTGCTGTCCTCGGAAGCTGTGCTGTCCTCGGAAGCTGTCCTGTCCTCGGAAGCTGTGCTGTCCTCGCAACCCGTGCTGTCCTCGCAACCCGTGCTGTCCTCGCAACCCGTGCTGTCCTCGCAACCCGTGCTGTCCTCGCAACCCGTGCTGTCCTCGCAACCCATGCTGTCCTCGCAACCTGTGCTGTCCTCGCAAGCCATGCTGTCCTCGCAAGCCGTGCTGTCCTGTCAAGCCATGCTGTCCTCGCAACCCGTGCTGTCCTCGCAAGCCGTGCTGTCCTCGCAAGCTGTGCTGTTCTTGCAAGCCGTGCTGTCCTCGCAAGCCGTGATGTCCTCGCAATTTTAGCGGTCCTCGCAAGCTGTGCTGTCCTCCCAAGCTGTGCTGTCCTCGAAAGTAGTGCTGTCATCTCTAGTTGAGGTGTACTCTCAAGTTGAGCTGTCCTCTCAAGTTGATCTGTCCTCTCAAGTTGAGCTGTCCTGGCAAGGTGTGCTGTTCTCGCAAGCTGTGCTGTCCTCGCAAGTTGTGCTGTCCTCACAAGCTGTGCTGTCCTCGCAAGCTGTGCTGTCCTCGCAAGCTGTGCTGTCCTTGCAAGCCGTGCTGTCCTCGCAGGCCGTGCTGTCCTCGCAAGCCTTGCTGTCCTCGCAAGCTGTGCTGTCCTCGCTAGCTGTGCTGTCCTCGCAAGCTGTGCTGTCCTCGCAAGCTGTGCTGTCCTCGCAAGCTGTGCTGTCCTCGCAAGCTGTGCTGTCCTCGCAAGCTGTGCTGTCCTCGCAAGCTGTGCTGTCCCTGCAAGCCGTGCTGTCCTCGCAGGTCATGTTGTCTTCGCAAGCCTTGCTGTCCTCGCAAGCTGTGCTGTCCTCGCAAGCTGCGCTGTCCTCGCTAGCTGTGCTGTCCTCGCAAGCTGTGCTGTCCTCGCAACCTGTGCTGTCCCTGCTAGCCATGCTGTCCTCGCAGGCCGTGCTGTCCTCGCAGGCCGTGCTGTCCTCGCAAGCCTTGCTGTCCTCGCTAGCAGTGCTGTCCTCGCTAGCTGTGCTGTCCTCGCAAGCTGTGCTGTCCTCGCAAGCTGTGCTGTCCTCGCAAGCTGTGCTGTCCTCGCAAGCTGTGCTGTCCTCGCAAGCTGTGCTGTCCTCGCAAGCTGTGCTGTCCTCGCAAGCTGTGCTGTCCTCGCAAGCTGTGCTGTCCTCGAAAGCTGTGCTGTCCTCGCAAGCTGTGCAGTCCTCGCAAGCTGTGCTGTCTTCGCTAGCTGTGCTGTGCTCGCAAGCTGTGCTGTCCTCGCAAGCTGTGCTGTCCTCGCAAGCTGTGCTGTCCTCGGAAGCTGTGCTGTCCTCGGAAGCTGTGCTGTCCTCGGAAGCTGTGCTGTCCTCGGAAGCTGTCCTGTCCTCGGAAGCTGTGCTGTCCTCGCAACCCGTGCTGTCCTCGCAACCCGTGCTGTCCTCGCAACCCGTGCTGTCCTCGCAACCCGTGCTGTCCTCGCAACCCGTGCTGTCCTCGCAACCCATGCTGTCCTCGCAACCTGTGCTGTCCTCGCAAGCCATGCTGTCCTCGCAAGCCGTGCTGTCCTGTCAAGCCATGCTGTCCTCGCAACCCGTGCTGTCCTCGCAAGCCGTGCTGTCCTCGCAAGCTGTGCTGTTCTTGCAAGCCGTGCTGTCCTCGCAAGCCGTGCTGTCCTCGCAATTTTAGCGGTCCTCGCAAGCTGTGCTGTCCTCCCAAGCTGTGCTGTCCTCGAAAGTAGTGCTGTCATCTCTAGTTGAGCTGTCCTCTCAAGTTGAGCTGTCCTCTTAAGTTGAGCTGTCCTCTCAAGTTGAGCTGTCCTCTCTAGTTGATTTGTCCTCTCTAGTTGAACTGTCCTCCTTAGTTGAGCTGTCCTCTCTAGTTGAGCTGTCATCTGTAGTAGAGCTGTCCTCTCTAGTTGAGCTGTCCTCTCAAGTTGAGCTGTCCTCTCTAGTTGATCTGTCCTCTCTAGTTGAACTGTCCTCCTTAGTTGAGCTGTCCTCTCTAGTTGAGCTGTCATCTGTAGTTGAGCTGTCCTCTCTAGTTGAGCTGTCCTCTCAAGTTGAGCTTTCCTCTCAAATTGAGCTCTCCTCTCATGTTGAGCTCTCCTCTCAAGTTGAGCTCTCCTCTCAAGTTTCAAGTTTAGCGGTCATCTCAAGGTGAGCTGTCCTCTCAATTTGAGCCGTCCTCGCAAGCTGTGCTGTCCTCGCAAGCTGTCCAGTCCTCGCAAGCTGTGATGTCTTCGCTAGCTGTGCTGTGCTCGCAAGCTGTGCTGTCCTCGCAAACTGTGATGTCCTCGCAAGCTGTGCTGTCCTCGCAAGCTGTGCTGTCCACGCAAGCTGTGCTGTCCACGCAAGCTGTGCTGTCCTCGCAAGCTGTGCTGTCCTCGAAAGCTGTGCTGTCCTCTCAAGCCGTGCTGTCCTCGCAAGCCGTGCTGTTCTTGCAAGCCGTGCTGTCCTCACAAGCCGTGCTGTCCTCGCAATTTTAGCGGTCCTCGCAAGCTGTGCTGTCCTCCCAAGCTGTGCTGTCCTCGAAAGTAGTGCTGTCGTCTCTAGTTGAGCTGTCCTCTCAAGTTGAGCTGTCCTCTCTATTTGATCTGTCCTCTCTAGTTGAACTGTCCTCCTTAGTTGAGCTGTCCTCTCTAGTTGAGCTGTCATCTGTAGTTGAGCTGTCCTCTCTAGTTGAGCTGTCCTCTCAAGTTGAGCTTTCCTCTCAAATTGAGCTCTCCTCTCAAGTTGAGCTCTCCTCTCAAGTTGAGCTCTCCTCTCAAGTTTAGCGGTCATCTCAAGGTGAGCTGTCCTCTCAATTTGAGCCGTCCTCGCAAGCTGTGCTGTCCTCACAAGCTGTGCTGTCCTCGCAAACTGTGCTGTATTCGCAAGTTGTGCTGTCCTTGCAAGCTGTGCTGTCCTCGCAAGCTGTGCTGTCCTCGCTAGCTTAGCTGTCCTCCCAAGCTGTGCTGTCGTCCCAAGCTAAGCTGTCCCCACAAGCTGTGCTGTCCCCACAAACTGTGCTGTCCCCGCAAGCTGTGCTGTCCTCGCAAGCTTTGCTGTCCTCGCAAGGTGTGCTCTCCTCGCAAGCTGTGTTGTCCTTGCAAGCTGTGCTGTCCTCGCAAGCTGTGTTGTCCTTGCAAATTTTGCCGTCCTCGCAAGCTGCGCTGTCCTCGCAAGCTGTGCTGTCCTCGCAAACTGTGCTGTCCTCGCAAGCTTTGCTGTCCTCACAAGCGGTTCTGTCCTCGCAAGCCATGCTGTCCTCGCAAGCCGTGCTGTCCTCGCAAGCCGTGCTGTCCTCGCAAGCTGTGCTGTCCTCGCAAGCCGTGCTGTCCTCGCAAGCTGTGCTGTCCTCGCAAGCTGTGCTGTCCTCGCAAGCTGTGCTGTCCTCGCAAGCTGTTCTGTCCTCGCAAGCTGTGCTGTCCTCGCAAGCTGTGCTGTCCTGGCAAGCTGTGCTGTCCTCGCAATCTGTGCTGTCCTCGCAAGCTGTGCTGTCCTCGCAAGCTGTGCTGTCCTGGCAAGCTGTGCTGTCCTCGCAAGCTGTGCTGTCCTCGCAAGCCGTGCTGTCCTCGCAAGCCGTGCTGTCCTCGCAAGCTTTGCTGTCCTCGGAAGCTGTGCTGTCCTCGCAACCTGTGCTGTCCTCGCCAGCCGTGCTGTCCTCGCAAGCCGTGCTGTCCTCACAAGCCGTGCTGTCCTCGCAAGCCGTGCTGTCCTCGCAAGCTTTGCTGTCCACTCAAGTTGAGCTGTCCTCTCAAGTTGAGCTGTCGTCTCAAGTTGAGCTGTCCTCTCAAGTAGAGTTGTCCTCTCAAGCTGAGCTGTCCTCTCAAGTTGAGCTGTTCTCTCAAGTTGAACTGTCCTCTCAAGTTGAGCAGTCCTCTCAAGTTGAGCTGTCCTCGGAAGCTGTTCTGTCCTCGCAAGCCGTGCTGTCCTTGCAAGCTGTGCTGTCCTCGCAAGCTGTGCTGTCCTCGCAAGCTGAGCTGTCCTCGCAAGCTGTGCTGTCCTTGCAAGCTGTGCTGTCCTCGCAAGCTGTGCTGTCCTCGCAAGCTGTGCTGTCCTCGCAAGCTGTGCTGTCCTCGCAAGCTGTGCTGTCCTCGCAAGCTGTGCTGTCCTGGCAAGCTGTGCTGTCCTCGCAAGCTGTGCTGTCCTCGCAAGCTGTGCTGTCCTCGCAAGCTGTGCTGTCCTCGCAAGCCTTGCTGTCCTGGCAAGCTGTGCTGTCCACGCAAGCTGTGCTGTCCTCGCAAGCCGTGCTGTCCTCGCAAGCCGTGCTGTCCTCGCAAGCTTTGCTGTCCTCGGAAGCTGTGCTGTCCTCGCAACCTGTGCTGTCCTCGCCAGCCGTGCTGTCCTCGCAAGCCGTGCTGTCCTCGCAAGCCGTGCTGTCCTCGCAAGCCGTGCTGTCCTCGCAAGCCGTGCTGTCCTCGCAAGCCGTGCTGTCCTCGCAAGCTTTGCTGTCCACTCAAGTTGAGCTGTCCTCTCGAGTTGAGCTGTCGTCTCAAGTTGAGCTGTCCTCTCAAGTAGAGTTGTCCTCTCAAGTTGCGCTGTCCTGTCTAGCTGAGCTGTCCTCTCAAGTTGAGCTGTTCTCTCAAGTTGAACTGTCCTCTCAAGTTGAGCAGTCCTCTCAAGTTGAGCTGTCCTCGGAAGCTGTTCTGTCCTCGCAAGCTGTGCTGTCCTCGCAAGCTGTGCGGTCCTCGCAAGCTGTGCTGTCCTCGCAAGCCGTGCTGTCCTTGCAAGCCGTGCTGTCCTTGCAAGCCGTGCTGTCCTCGCAAGCCGTGCTAGCCTCGTAGGCTTTGCTGTCCCGGAAAGTTGAGCAGTCCTCTCAAGTTGTGCTCTCCTCTCAAGTTGAACTGTCCTCGCAAGTTGAGCTGTCCCCTCAAGATGAGCTGTCCTCGCAAGCTGTGCTGTCCTCACAAGCCGTGCTGTCCTCGCAAGCCGTGCTGTCCTCGCAAGCCTTGCTGTCCTCGCTAGCTGTGCTGTCCTCGCTAGCTGTGCTGTCCTCGCAAGCTGTGCTGTCCTCGCAAGCTGTGCTGTCCTCGCAAGCTGTGGTGTCCTCGCAAGCTGTGCTGTCCTCGCAAGCTGTGTGTCCTCGCATGCTGTCCTTTCCTCGGAAGCTGTGCTGTCCCCGCAACCCGTGCTGTCCTCGCAACCTGTGCTGTCTTCGCAAGCCATGCTGTCCTCGCAAGCCGTGTTGTCCTCGCAAGCCGTGTTGTCCTCGCAAGCTGTGCTGTCCTCGCAAGCTGTGCTGTCCTCGGAAGCTGTGCTGTCCTCGCAAGCCGTGCTGTCCCCGCAGGCTGTGCTGTCCCCGCAAGCCGTGCTGTCCTCGCAAGCCGTTCTGTTCTTGCAAGCTGTGCTGTTCTCGCAAGCTTTGCTGTCCTCGCAAGCTGTGCTGTCCACCCAAGTTGTGCTGTCATCTCAAGTTGTGCTGTCATCTCGAGTTGTGCTGTCCTCTAAAGTTGAGCTGTCCTCTCAAGTTGAACTGTCCTCTCAAGTTGAGCTGTCCTCTCAAGTTGAGCTGTTCTGTCAAGTTGAGCAGTTCTGTCAAGTTGAGCTGTCCTCTCAAGTTGAGCTGTCCTCTCAAGTTGAGTTGTCCTCTCAAGTTGAGCTGTCCTCTCAAGTTGAACTGTCCTCTCAAGTTGAGCTGTCCTCTCAAGTTGAACTGTCCTCTCAAGTTGAGCTGTCCTCGCAAGCTGTGCTGTCCTCGCAAGCTGTGCTGTCCTCGCAAGCTGTGCTGTCCTCGAAAGTTGTGCTGTCGTCTCAAGTTGAGCTGTCCTCTCAAGTTGAACTGTCCTCTCAAGTTGAGCTGTCCTCTCAAGTTGAGCTGTTCTGTCAAGTTGAGCTGTTCTGTCAAGTTGAGCTGTCCTCTCAAGTTGAGCTGTCCTCTCAAGTTGAGTTGTCCTCTCAAGTTGAGCTGTCCTCTCAAGTTGAACTGTCCTCTCAAGTTGAGCTGTCCTCTCAAGTTGAACTGTCCACTCAAGTTGAGCTGTCCTCGCAAGCCGTGCTGTCCTCGCAAGCTGTGCTGTCCTCGCAAGCTGTGCTGTCCTCGCAAGCTGTGCTGTCCACCCAAGTTTTGCTGTCATCTCAAGTTGTGCTGTCATCTCGAGTTGTGCTGTCCTCTAAAGTTGAGCTGTCCTCTCAAGTTGAACTGTCCTCTCAAGTTGAGCTGTCCTCTCAAGTTGAGCTGTTCTGTCAAGTTGAGCTGTTCTGTCAAGTTGAGCTGTCCTCTCAAGTTGAGCTGTCCTCTCAAGTTGAGTTGTCCTCTCAAGTTGAGCTGTCCTCTCAAGTTGAACTGTCCTCTCAAGTTGAGCTGTCCTCTCAAGTTGAACTGTCCTCTCAAGTTGAGCTGTCCTCGCAAGCCGTGCTGTCCTCGCAAGCTGTGCTGTCCTCGCAAGCTGTGCTGTCCTCGCAAGCTGTGCTGTCCTCGCAAGCTGTGCTGTCCTCGCAAGCTGTGCTGTCCTCGCAAGCTGTGCTGTCCTGGCAAGCTGTGCTGTCCTCGCAATCTGTGCTGTCCTCGCAAGCTGTGCTGTCCTCGCAAGCTGTGCTGTCCTGGCAAGCTGTGCTGTCCTCGCAAGCTGTGCTGTCCTCGCAAGCTGAGCTGTCCTCGCAAGCTGTGCTGTCCTTGCAAGCTGTGCTGTCCTCGCAAGCTGTGCTGTCCTCGCAAGCTGTGCTGTCCTCGCAAGCTGTGCTGTCCTCGCAAGCTGTGCTGTCCTCGCAAGCTGTGCTGTCCTGGCAAGCTGTGCTGTCCTCGCAAGCTGTGCTGTCCTCGCAAGCTGTGCTGTCCTCGCAAGCTGTGCTGTCCTCGCAAGCCTTGCTGTCCTGGCAAGCTGTGCTGTCCACGCAAGCTGTGCTGTCCTCGCAAGCCGTGCTGTCCTCGCAAGCCGTGCTGTCCTCGCAAGCTTTGCTGTCCTCGGAAGCTGTGCTGTCCTCGCAACCTGTGCTGTCCTCGCCAGCCGTGCTGTCCTCGCAAGCCGTGCTGTCCTCGCAAGCCGTGCTGTCCTCGCAAGCCGTGCTGTCCTCGCAAGCCGTGCTGTCCTCGCAAGCCGTGCTGTCCTCGCAAGCTTTGCTGTCCACTCAAGTTGAGCTGTCCTCTCGAGTTGAGCTGTCGTCTCAAGTTGAGCTGTCCTCTCAAGTAGAGTTGTCCTCTCAAGTTGCGCTGTCCTGTCTAGCTGAGCTGTCCTCTCAAGTTGAGCTGTTCTCTCAAGTTGAACTGTCCTCTCAAGTTGAGCAGTCCTCTCAAGTTGAGCTGTCCTCGGAAGCTGTTCTGTCCTCGCAAGCTGTGCTGTCCTCGCAAGCTGTGCGGTCCTCGCAAGCTGTGCTGTCCTCGCAAGCCGTGCTGTCCTTGCAAGCCGTGCTGTCCTTGCAAGCCGTGCTGTCCTCGCAAGCCGTGCTAGCCTCGTAGGCTTTGCTGTCCTCGAAAGTTGAGCAGTCCTCTCAAGTTGTGCTCTCCTCTCAAGTTGAACTGTCCTCGCAAGTTGAGCTGTCCCCTCAAGATGAGCTGTCCTCGCAAGCTGTGCTGTCCTCACAAGCCGTGCTGTCCTCGCAAGCCGTGCTGTCCTCGCAAGCCTTGCTGTCCTCGCTAGCTGTGCTGTCCTCGCTAGCTGTGCTGTCCTCGCAAGCTGTGCTGTCCTCGCAAGCTGTGCTGTCCTCGCAAGCTGTGGTGTCCTCGCAAGCTGTGCTGTCCTCGCAAGCTGTGTGTCCTCGCATGCTGTCCTTTCCTCGGAAGCTGTGCTGTCCCCGCAACCCGTGCTGTCCTCGCAACCTGTGCTGTCTTCGCAAGCCATGCTGTCCTCGCAAGCCGTGTTGTCCTCGCAAGCCGTGTTGTCCTCGCAAGCTGTGCTGTCCTCGCAAGCTGTGCTGTCCTCGGAAGCTGTGCTGTCCTCGCAAGCCGTGCTGTCCCCGCAGGCTGTGCTGTCCCCGCAAGCCGTGCTGTCCTCGCAAGCCGTTCTGTTCTTGCAAGCTGTGCTGTTCTCGCAAGCTTTGCTGTCCTCGCAAGCTGTGCTGTCCACCCAAGTTGTGCTGTCATCTCAAGTTGTGCTGTCATCTCGAGTTGTGCTGTCCTCTAACGTTGAGCTGTCCTCTCAAGTTGAACTGTCCTCTCAAGTTGAGCTGTCCTCTCAAGTTGAGCTGTTCTGTCAAGTTGAGCAGTTCTGTCAAGTTGAGCTGTCCTCTCAAGTTGAGCTGTCCTCTCAAGTTGAGTTGTCCTCTCAAGTTGAGCTGTCCTCTCAAGTTGAACTGTCCTCTCAAGTTGAGCTGTCCTCTCAAGTTGAACTGTCCTCTCAAGTTGAGCTGTCCTCGCAAGCTGTGCTGTCCTCGCAAGCTGTGCTGTCCTCGCAAGCTGTGCTGTCCTCGAAAGTTGTGCTGTCGTCTCAAGTTGAGCTGTCCTCTCAAGTTGAACTGTCCTCTCAAGTTGAGCTGTCCTCTCAAGTTGAGCTGTTCTGTCAAGTTGAGCTGTTCTGTCAAGTTGAGCTGTCCTCTCAAGTTGAGCTGTCCTCTCAAGTTGAGTTGTCCTCTCAAGTTGAGCTGTCCTCTCAAGTTGAACTGTCCTCTCAAGTTGAGCTGTCCTCTCAAGTTGAACTGTCCTCTCAAGTTGAGCTGTCCTCGCAAGCCGTGCTGTCCTCGCAAGCTGTGCTGTCCTCGCAAGCTGTGCTGTCCTCGCAAGCTGTGCTGTCCACCCAAGTTGTGCAGTCATCTCAAGTTGTGCTGTCATCTCGAGTTGTGCTGTCCTCTAAAGTTGAGCTGTCCTCTCAAGTTGAACTGTCTTCTCAAGTTGAGCTGTCCTCTCAAGTTGAGCTGTTCTGTCAAGTTGAGCTGTTCTGTCAAGTTGAGCTGTCCTCTCAAGTTGAGCTGTCCTCTCAAGTTGAGTTGTCCTCTCAAGTTGAGCTGTCCTCTCAAGTTGAACTGTCCTCTCAAGTTGAGCTGTCCTCTCAAGTTGAACTGTCCTCTCAAGTTGAGCTGTCCTCGCAAGCCGTGCTGTCCTCGCAAGCTGTGCTGTCCTCGCAAGCTGTGCTGTCCTCGCAAGCTGTGCTGTCCTCGCAAGCTGTGCTGTCCTCGCAAGCTGTGCTGTCCTCGCAAGCTGTGCTGTCCTGGCAAGCTGTGCTGTCCTCGCAATCTGTGCTGTCCTCGCAAGCTGTGCTGTCCTCGCAAGCTGTGCTGTCCTGGCAAGCTGTGCTGTCCTCGCAAGCTGTGCTGTCCTCGCAAGCCGTGCTGTCCTCTCAAGCCGTGCTGTCCTCGCAAGCTTTGCTGTCCTCGGAAGCTGTGCTGTCCTCGCAACCTGTGCTGTCCTCGCCAGCCGTGCTGTCCTCGCAAGCCGTGCTGTCCTCGCAAGCCGTGCTGTCCTCGCAAGCCGTGCTGACCTCGCAAGCTTTGCTGTCCACTCAAGTTGAGCTGTCCTCTCAAGTTGAGCTGTCGTCTCAAGTTGAGCTGTCCTCTCAAGTAGAGTTGTCCTCTCAAGCTGAGCTGTCCTCTCAAGTTGAGCTGTTCTCTCAAGTTGAACTGTCCTCTCAAGTTGAGCAGTCCTCTCAAGTTGAGCTGTCCTCGGAAGCTGTTCTGTCCTCGCAAGCCGTGCTGTCCTCGCAAGCTGTGCTGTCCTCGCAAGCTGTGCTGTCCTCGCAAGCTGAGCTGTCCTCGCAAGCTGTGCTGTCCTTGCAAGCTGTGCTGTCCTCGCAAGCTGTGCTGTCCTCGCAAGCTGTGCTGTCCTCGCAAGCTGTGCTGTCCTCGCAAGCTGTGCTGTCCTCGCAAGCTGTGGTGTCCTCGCAAGCTGTGCTGTCCTGGCAAGCTGTGCTGTCCTCGCAAGCTGTGCTGTCCTCGCAAGCTGTGCTGTCCTCGCAAGCTGTGCTGTCCTCGCAAGCCTTGCTGTCCTGGCAAGCTGTGCTGTCCTCGCAAGCTGTGCTGTCCTCGCAAGCCGTGCTGTCCTCGCAAGCCGTGCTGTCCTCGCAGGCTTTGCTGTCCTCGGAAGCTGTGCTGTCCTCGCAACCTGTGCTGTCCTCGCCAGCCGTGCTGTCCTCGCAAGCCGTGCTGTCCTCGCAAGCCGTGCTGTCCTCGCAAGCCGTGCTGTCCTCGCAAGCCGTGCTGTCCTCGCAAGCCGTGCTGTCCTCGCAAGCTTTGCTGTCCACTCAAGTTGAGCTGTCCTCTCGAGTTGAGCTGTCGTCTCAAGTTGAGCTGTCCTCTCAAGTAGAGTTGTCCTCTCAAGTTGCGCTGTCCTGTCTAGCTGAGCTGTCCTCTCAAGTTGAGCTGTTCTCTCAAGTTGAACTGTCCTCTCAAGTTGAGCAGTCCTCTCAAGTTGAGCTGTCCTCGGAAGCTGTTCTGTCCTCGCAAGCTGTGCTGTCCTCGCAAGCTGTGCGGTCCTCGCAAGCTGTGCTGTCCTCGCAAGCCGTGCTGTCCTTGCAAGCCGTGCTGTCCTTGCAAGCCGTGCTGTCCTCGCAAGCCGTGCTAGCCTCGTAGGCTTTGCTGTCCTCGAAAGTTGAGCAGTCCTCTCAAGTTGTGCTCTCCTCTCAAGTTGAACTGTCCTCGCAAGTTGAGCTGTCCCCTCAAGATGAGCTGTCCTCGCAAGCTGTGCTGTCCTCACAAGCCGTGCTGTCCTCTCAAGCCGTGCTGTCCTCGCAAGCCTTGCTGTCCTCGCTAGCTGTGCTGTCCTCGCTAGCTGTGCTGTCCTCGCAAGCTGTGCTGTCCTCGCAAGCTGTGCTGTCCTCGCAAGCTGTGTGTCCTCGCATGCTGTCCTGTCCTCGGAAGCTGTGCTGTCCTCGCAACCCGTGCTGTCCTCGCAACCTGTGCTGTCCTCGCAAGCCATGCTGTCCTCGCAAGCCGTGTTGTCCTCGCAAGCCGTGTTGTCCTCGCAAGCTGTGCTGTCCTCGCAAGCTGTGCTGTCCTCGGAAGCTGTGCTGTCCTTGCAAGCCGTGCTGCCCCGCAGGCTGTGCTGTCCCCGCAAGCTTTGCTGTCCTCGCAAGCCGTTATGTTCTTGCAAGCTGTGCTGTTCTCGCAAGCTTTGCTGTCCTCGCAAGCTGTGCTGTCCACCCAAGTTGTGCTGTCATCTCAAGTTGTGCTGTCATCTCGAGTTGTGCTGTCCTCTAAAGTTGAGCTGTCCTCTCAAGTTGAACTGTCCTCTCAAGTTGAGCTGTCCTCTCAAGTTGAGCTGTTCTGTCAAGTTGAGCTGTTCTGTCAAGTTGAGCTGTCCTCTCAAGTTGAGTTGTCCTCTCAAGTTGAGCTGTCCTCTCAAGTTGAACTGTCCTCTCAAGTTGAGCTGTCCTCTCAAGTTGAACTGTCCTCTCAAGTTGAGCTGTCCTCGCAAGCTGTGCTGTCCTCGCAAGCTGTGCTGTCCTTGCAAGCCGTGCTGTCCTCACAAGCCGTGCTGTCCTCGCAAGCTTAGCTGTCCTCGGAAGCTGTGCTGTCCTCGCAACCTGTGCTGTCCTCGCCAGCCGTGCTGTCCTCGCAAGCCGTGCTGTCCTCGCAAGCCGTGCTGTCCTCGCAAGCCGTGCTGTCCTCGCAAGCTTTGCTGTCCACTCAAGTTGAGCTGTCCTCTCAAGTTGAGCTGTCGTCTCAAGTTGAGCTGTCCTCTCAAGTAGAGTTGTCCTCTCAAGCTGAGCTGTCCTCTCAAGTTGAGCTGTTCTCTCAAGTTGAACTGTCCTCTCAAGTTGAGCAGTCCTCTCAAGTTGAGCTGTCCTCGGAAGCTGTTCTGTCCTCGCAAGCCGTGCTGTCCTCGCAAGCTGTGCTGTCCTCGCAAGCTGTGCTGTCCTCGCAAGCTGAGCTGTCCTCGCAAGCTGTGCTGTCCTTGCAAGCTGTGCTGTCCTCGCAAGCTGTGCTGTCCTCGCAAGCTGTGCTGTCCTCGCAAGCTGTGCTGTCCTCGCAAGCTGTGCTGTCCTCGCAAGCTGTGCTGTCCTCGCAAGCTGTGCTGTCCTGGCAAGCTGTGCTGTCCTCGCAAGCTGTGCTGTCCTCGCAAGCTGTGCTGTCCTCGCAAGCTGTGCTGTCCTCGCAAGCCTTGCTGTCCTGGCAAGCTGTGCTGTCCTCGCAAGCTGTGCTGTCCTTGCAAGCCGTGCTGTCCTCGCAAGCCGTGCTGTCCTCGCAAGCTTTGCTGTCCTCGGAAGCTGTGCTGTCCTCGCAACCTGTGCTGTCCTCGCCAGCCGTGCTGTCCTCGCAAGCCGTGCTGTCCTCGCAAGCCGTGCTGTCCTCGCAAGCCGTGCTGTCCTCGCAAGCCGTGCTGTCCTCGCAAGCCGTGCTGTCCTCGCAAGCTTTGCTGTCCACTCAAGTTGAGCTGTCCTCTCGAGTTGAGCTGTCGTCTCAAGTTGAGCTGTCCTCTCAAGTAGAGTTGTCCTCTCAAGTTGCGCTGTCCTGTCTAGCTGAGCTGTCCTCTCAAGTTGAGCTGTTCTCTCAAGTTGAACTGTCCTCTCAAGTTGAGCAGTCCTCTCAAGTTGAGCTGTCCTCGGAAGCTGTTCTGTCCTCGCAAGCTGTGCTGTCCTCGCAAGCTGTGCGGTCCTCGCAAGCTGTGCTGTCCTCGCAAGCCGTGCTGTCCTTGCAAGCCGTGCTGTCCTTGCAAGCCGTGCTGTCCTCGCAAGCCGTGCTAGCCTCGTAGGCTTTGCTGTCCTCGAAAGTTGAGCAGTCCTCTCAAGTTGTGCTCTCCTCTCAAGTTGAACTGTCCTCGCAAGTTGAGCTGTCCCCTCAAGATGAGCTGTCCTCGCAAGCTGTGCTGTCCTCACAAGCCGTGCTGTCCTCGCAAGCCGTGCTGTCCTCGCAAGCCTTGCTGTCCTCGCTAGCTGTGCTGTCCTCGCTAGCTGTGCTGTCCTCGCAAGCTGTGCTGTCCTCGCAAGCTGTGCTGTCCTCGCAAGCTGTGGTGTCCTCGCAAGCTGTGCTGTCCTCGCAAGCTGTGTGTCCTCGCATGCTGTCCTGTCCTCGGAAGCTGTGCTGTCCTCGCAACCCGTGCTGTCCTCGCAACCTGTGCTGTCCTCGCAAGCCATGCTGTCCTCGCAAGCCGTGTTGTCCTCGCAAGCCGTGTTGTCCTCGCAAGCTGTGCTGTCCTCGCAAGCTGTGCTGTCCTCGGAAGCTGTGCTGTCCTCGTAAGCCGTGCTGTCCCCGCAGGCTGTGCTGTCCCCGCAAGCCGTGCTGTCCTCGCAAGCCGTTCTGTTCTTGCAAGCTGTGCTGTTCTCGCAAGCTTTGCTGTCCTCACAAGCTGTGCTGTCCACCCAAGTTGTGCTGTCATCTCAAGTTGTGCTGTCATCTCGAGTTGTGCTGTCCTCTAAAGTTGAGCTGTCCTCTCAAGTTGAACTGTCCTCTCAAGTTGAGCTGTCCTCTCAAGTTGAGCTGTTCTGTCAAGTTGAGCTGTTCTGTCAAGTTGAGCTGTCCTCTCAAGTTGAGCTGTCCTCTCAAGTTGAGTTGTCCTCTCAAGTTGAGCTGTCCTCTCAAGTTGAACTGTCCTCTCAAGTTGAGCTGTCCTCTCAAGTTGAACTGTCCTCTCAAGTTGAGCTGTCCTCGCAAGCTGTGCTGTCCTCGCAAGCTGTGCTGTCCTCGCAAGCTGTGCTGTCCTCGAAAGTTGTGCTGTCGTCTCAAGTTGAGCTGTCCTCTCAAGTTGAGCTGTCCTCTTAAGTTGAACTGTCCTCTCAAGTTGAGCTGTCCTCTCTAGTTGATCTGTCCTCTCTAGTTGAACTGTCCTCTTTACTTGAGCTGTCCTCTCTAGTTGAACTGTCCTCTCTAGTTGAGCTGTCCTCTCTAGTTGTGCTGTCCTCTCAAGTTAAGCTGTCCTCTCAAATTGAGCTCTCCTCTCAAGTTGAGCTGTCCTCTCAAATTGAGCTCTTCTCTCAAGTTGAGCTCTCCTCTCAAGTTGAGCTCTCCTCTCAAGTTGAGCGGTCATCTCAAGGTGAGCTGTCCTCTCAAGTTGAGCCGTCCTCGCAAGCTGTGCTGTCCTCGCAAGCTGTGCTGTCCTCGCAAGCTGTGCTGTCCTCGCAAGCTGTGCTGTCCTCGCAAGCTGTGCTGTCCTCGCAAGCTGTGTTGTCCTTGCAAATTGTGCCGTCCTCGCAAGCTGTGCTGTCCTCGCAAGCTGTGCTGTCCTCGATAGCTGTGCTGTCCTCGCAAGCTGTGCTGTCCTCGCAAGCTGTCCTGTCCTCGCAAGCTGTGCTGTCCTCGCAAGCGGTTCTGACCTCGCAAGCGGTTCTGACCTCGCAAGCCGTGCTGTCCTCGCAAGCTGTGCTGTCCTCGCAAGCTGTGCTGTCCTCGCAAGCTGTGCTGTCCTCGCAAGCTCTGCTGTCCTCGCAAGCTGTGCTGTCCTCGTAAGCTGTGCTGTCCTCGCAAGCTGTGCTGTCCTCGCAAGCTGTGCTATCCTCGCAAGCTGTGCTGTCCTCGCAAGCTGTGCTGTCCTCGCAAGCTGTGCTGTCCTCGCAAGCTGTGCAGTCCTCGCAAGCTGTGCTGTCCTTGCAAGCTGTTCTGTCCTCGCAAGCTGTGCTATCCTCGCAAGCTGTGCTGTCCTTGCAAGCCGTGCTGTCCTCGCAAGCTGTGCTGTCCTCGGAAGCTGTGCTGTCCTCACAACCTGTGCTGTCCTCGCCAGCCGTGCTGTCCTCGTAAGCCGTGCTGTCCTCGCTAGCCGTGCTGTCCTCACAAGCCGTGCTGTCCTCGCAAGCTTTGCTGTCCACTCAAGTTGAGCTGTCCTCTCAAGTTGAGCTGTCCTCTCAAGTTGAGCTGTCCTCTCAAGTTGAGCTGTCCACTCTAGTAGAGCTGTCCTCTCAAGTTGCGCTGTCCTCTCTAGCTGAGCTGTCCTCACAAGTTGAGCTGTTCTCTCAAGTTGAACTGTCCTCTCAAGTTGAGCTGTCCTCTCAAGTTGAGCTGTCCTCGCAGGCTGTTCTGTCCTCGCAAGCTGTGCTGTCCTCGCAAGCTGTGCGGTCCTCGCAAGCTGTGCTGTCCTCGCAAGTCGTGCTGTCCTTGCAAGCCGTGCTGTCCTCGCAAGCCGTGTTAGCCTCGTAGGCTTTGCTGTCCTCTCAAGTTGAGCAGTCCTCTCAAGTTGTGCCCTCCTCTCAAGTTGAACTGTCCTCGCTAGTTGAGCTGTCCTCTCAAGTTGAGCTGTTCTCGCAAGCTGTGCTGTTCTCGCAAGCTGTGCTGTCCTCGCATGCTGTGCTGTCCTCACAAGCTGTGCTGTCCTCGCAAGCTGTGCTGTCCTCGCAAGCTGTGCTGTCCTCGCAAGCTGTGCTGTCCTCGCCAGCCGTGCTGTCCTCGCAAGCCGTGCTGTTGTCGCAATCCATGCTGTCCTCACAAGCTGTGATGTCCGCGCAAGCTTTGCTGTTGGCCCAAGCTGTGCTGTCCGCGCAAGCTGTGCTGTCTGCCCAAGTTGAGCTGCCCTCTCAAGTTGAGCTGCCCTCTCAAGTTGAGCTGCCCTCTCAAGTTGAGCTGCCCTCTCAAGTTGAGCTGTCCTCTCAAGTTGAGGTGTCCTCTCAAGTGGTGCTTTCCTCTCAAGTAGTGCTGTGCTCTCAAGTTGAGCTGTCCTCACAAGTTGAGCTGTCCGCTCAAGTTGAGCTGTCCTCTCAAGTTGAGCTGTCCTCTCAAGTTGAGCTGTCCTCTCAAGTTGAGCTGTCCTCTCAAGTTGAACTGTCCTCTCAAGTTGAGCTGTCCTCTCAAGTTGAACTGTCCTCACAAGCTGTTATGTCCTTGCAAGCTGTGCTGTCCTATCAAGCTGTGCTGTCCTCGCAAGCTGTGCTGTCCTCTCAAGTTGAGCTGCCCTCTCGTGTTGAGCTGTCCTCTCAAGTTGAGCTGCCCTCTCGAGTTGAGCTGTCCTCTCAAGTTGAGCTGTCCTCTCAAGTTGAGCTGTCCTCGCAAGCTGTGCTGTCCTCGCAAGCTGTGCTGTCCTCACAAGCTGTGCTGTCCTCACATGCTGTGCTGTGCTGTCCTCGCAAGCTGTGCTGTCCGCGGAAGCTGTGCTGTCCTCACAACCTGTGCTGTCCTCGCAAGCCGTGCTGTCCTCACAAGCCGTGCTGTCCTCACAAGCCGTGCTGTCGTCGCAAGCCGTGCTGTCCTCGCAAGCCGTGCTGTCCTCGCAAGACGTGCTGTCCTCACAAGCCGTGCTGTCCTCGCAAGCTGTGCTGTCCTCGCAAGCCGTTCTGTCTTCGCAAGCTTTGCTGTCCTCGCAAGATTTCCTGTCCTAGCATGCTCTGCTGTCCTCCCAAGTTGTGCTGTCCTCGCAAGTTTTGCTGTCCTCACAAGATGTGCTGTCCTCTCAAGTTGTGCTGTCCTCTCAAATTGTGCTGTCCTCTCAAGTTGTGCTGTCCTCTCAAGTTGTGCTGTCCTCTCTGGTTGAGCTGTCCTCTCAAGTTGTGCTGTCCTCTCAAGTTGAGCGGTATTCTCAAGTTGAACTGTCCTCTCACGTTGAGCTGTCCTGGCAAGTTGAGCGTTCTTCTCAAGTTTTGCTGTGCTCTCAAGTTGAGCTGTCCTCTCAAGTTGAGTTGTCCTCGCAAGTTTATCTGTCCTCTCAAGTTGAGCTGTCCTGTCTAGTTGAGCTGTCCGCTCTAGTTGAGCTGTCCTCGCAAGCTGTGCTGTCCTCGCAAGCTGTGCTGTCCTCGCAAGCTGTGCTGTCCTCGCAAGCTGTGCTGTCCTCGCAAGCTGTGCTGTCCTCGCAAGCTGTGCTGTCCTCGCAAGCTGTGCTGTCCTCGCAAGCTGTGCTGTCCTCGCAAGCTGTGCTGTCCTCACAAGTCGTGACGTCCTCGCAAGCCGTGCTGTCCTGGCAAGCCGTGCTGTCTTCGCAAACCGTGCTGTCCTCGCAAGCCGTGCTGTCCCCACAAGCTGTGCTGTCCCCGCAAGGTGTGCTGTACTCGCAAGCTGTGCTGTCCGTGCAAGCTGTGCTGTCTTCGCAAGCTGTGTTGTCCTCACAAGCTGTGCTGACCACGCAAGCTGTGCTGTCCCCGCAAGCCGTGCTGTCCTCGCAAGCAGTGCCGTCCTCGCAAGCCGTGCTGTCCTCGCAAGCAGTGCTGTCCTCGCAAGCCGTGCTGTCCTCACAAGCCGTGCTGTCCTCGCAAGCCGTGCTGTCCTCGCAAGCCGTGTTGTCCTCGCAAGCTGTGCTGTCCTCGCAAGCTGTGCTGTCCTCGGAAGCTGTGCTGTCTTCGCAAGCCGTGCTGTCCCCGCAAGCCGTGCTGTCCCCGCAAGCCGTGCTGTCCCCGCAAGCCGTGCTGTCCCCGCAAGCCGTGCTGTCCTCGCAAGCCGTGCTGTCCTTGCAAGCCGTGCTGTCTTCGCAAGCTTTGCTGTCCTCTCAAGTTGTGCTGTCCACCCAAGTTGTGCTGTCCTCTCAAGTTGAACTGTCCTCTCAAGTTGAGCTGTCCTCTCAAGTTGAGCTGTCCTCTCAAGTTGAGCTGTTCTGTCAAGTTGAGCTGTCCTCTCAAGTTGAGCTGTCCTCTCAAGTTGAGCTGTCCTCTCAAGTTGAGCTGTCCTCACAAGTTGAGCTCTCCTCTCATGTTGAGCTCTCCTCTCAAGTTGAGCTCTCCTCTCAAGTTGAGGTTTACTCTCAAGTTGAGCTGTCCTCTCAAGTTGAGCTGTCCTCTCAAGTTGAGCTGTCCTCGCAAGCTGTGCTGTCCTCGCAAGCTGTGCTGTCCTCGCAAGTTGTGCTGTCCTCGCAAGCTGTGCTGTCCTCGCAAGCTGTGCTGTCCTTGCAAGCTTTGCTGTCCTCCCAAGCTGTGCTGTCGTCCCAAGCTGTGCTGTCCCCACAATCTGTGCTGTCTCCACCAACTGTGCTGTCTCCACAAACTGTGCTGTCTCCACAAACTGTGCTGTCCCCGCAAGCTGTGCTGTCCTCACAAGCTTTGCTGTCCTCGCAAGGTGTGCTCTCCTCGCAAGCTGTGTTGTCCTCGCAAGCTGAGCTGTCCTCGCAAGCTGTGTTGTCCTTGCAAATTGTGCCGTCCTCGCAAGCTGTGCTGTCCTCGCAAGCTGTGCTGTCCTCGCAAGCTGTGCTGTCCTCGCAAGCTGTGCTGTCCTCGCAAGCTGTGCTGTCCTCGCAAGCTGTGCTGTCCTCGCACTCTGTGCTGTCCTCGCAAGCTGTGCTGTCCTCGCAAGCTGTGCTGTCCTCGCAAGCTGTGCTGTCCTCGCAAGCTGTGCTGTCCTTGCAAGCCGTGCTGTCCTCGCAAGCTTTGCTGTCCTCTCAAGTTGTGCTGTCCACCCAAGTTGTGCTGTCCTCTCAAGTTGAACTGTCCTCTCAAGTTGTGCTGTCCTCTCAAGTTGTGCTGTCCTCTCAAGTTGAGCTGTTCTGTCAAGTTGAGCTGTCCTCTCAAGTTGAGCTGTCCTCTCAAGTTGAGCTCTCCTCTCATGTTGAGCTCTCCTCTCAAGTTGAGCTCTCCTCTCAAGTTGAGGTGTACTCTCAAGTTGAGCTGTCCTCTCAAGTTGAGCTGTCCTCTCAAGTTGAGCTCTCCTTGCAAGCTGTGCTGTCCTCGCAAGCTTTGCTGTCCTCGCAAGGTGTGCTCTCCTCGCAAGCTGTGTTGTCCTTGCAAGCTGTGTGTCCTTGCAAGCTGTTCTGTCCTCGCAAGCTGTGTTGTCCTTGCAAATTGTGCTGTCCTCGCAAGCTGTGCTGTCCTCGCAAGCTGTGCTGCCCTCGCAAGTGGTTCTGTCCTCGCAAGCCATGCTGTCCTCGCAAGCTGTGCTGTCCTCGCAAGCTGTGCTGTCCTCGCAAGCTGTGCTGTCCTCGCAAGCTGTGCTGTCCTCGCAAGCTGTGCTGTCCTCGCAAGCTGTGCTGTCCTCGCAAGCTGTGCTGTCCTCGGAAGCTGTGCTGTCCTCGCAACCTGTGCTGTCCTCGCCAGCCGTGCTGTCCTCGCATGCCGTGCTGTCCTCGCAAGCCGTGCTGTCCTCGCAAGCCGTGCTGTCCTCGCAAGCCATGCTGTCCTCGCAAGCTTTGCTGTCCACTCAAGTTGAGCTGTCCTCTCAAGTTGAGCTGTCCTCTCAAGTTGAGCTGTCCTCTCAAGTTGAGCTGTCCTCTCAAGTTGAGCTGTCCTCTCAAGTAGAGCTGTCCTCTCAAGTTGCGCTGTCCTCTCTAGCTGAGCTGTCCTCTCAAGTTGAGCTGTTCTCTCAAGTTGAACTGTCCTCTCAAGTTGAGCAGTCCTCTCAAGTTGAGCTGTCCTCGCAAGCTGTGCTGTCCTCGCTAGCTGTGCTTTCCTCGCAAGCTGTGCTGTCCTCGCAAGCTGTGCTGTCCTCGCTAGCTCTGCTGTCCTCGCAAGCTGTGCTGTCCTCGCAAGCTGTGCTGTCCTCGCATGTTGTGCTGTCCTCGCAAGTTGAGCTGTCCTCGCAAGGTGTGCTGTCCTCGCAAGCTGTGCTGTCTCACAAGCTGTGCTGTCCTCGCAAGCCGTGCTGTCCCTGTAAGCCGTGCTGTCCTCGCAGGCCGTGCTGTCCTCGCAGGCCGAGCTGTCCTCGCAAGCCTTGCTGTCCTCGCAGGCCGTGTTGTCCTCGCAAGCCTTGCTGTCCTCGAAAGCTGTGCTGTCCTCGCTAGCTGTGCTGTCCCCGCAAGCTGGGCTGTCCCCGCAAGCTGTGCTGTCCCCGCAAGCTGTGCTGTCCTCGCAAGCTGTGCTGTCCTCGCAAGCTGTGCTGTCCTCGCAAGCTGTGCTGTCCTCACAAGCTGTGCTGTCCTCGCAAGCTGTGCTGTCCTCGCAAGCTGTGCTGTCCTCGCAAGCTGTGCTGTCCCTGCAAGCCGTGCTGTCCTTGCAGGCCATGTTGTCCTCGCAAGCCTTGCTGTCCTCGCAAGCTGTGCTGTCCTCGCTAGCTGTGCTGTCCTCGCTAGCTGTGCTGTCCTCGCTAGCTGTGCTGTCCTCGCAAGCTGTGCTGTCCTCGCAAGCTGTGCTGTCCTCGCAAGCTGTGCTGTCCTCGCAAGCTGTGCTGTCCTCGCAAGCTGTGCTGTCCTCGCAAGCTGTGCTGTCCTCGCAAGCTGTGCTGTCCTCGCAAGCTGTCCTGTCCTCGCAAGCTGTGCAGTCCTCGCAAGCTGTGCTGTCTTCGCTAGCTGTGCTGTCCTCACAAGCTGTGCTGTCCTCGCAAGCTGAGCTGTCCTCGGAAGCTGTGCTGTCTTCGCTAGCTGTGCTGTCCTCACAAGCTGTGCTGTCCTCGCAAGCTGAGCTGTCCTCAGAAGCTGTGCTGTCCTCGGAAGCTGTGCTGTCCTCGGAAGCTGTGCTGTCCTCGCTAGCTGTGCTGTCCTCGCTAGCTGTGCTGTCCTCGCAAGCTGTGCTGTCCTCGCAACCCGTGCTGTCCTCGCAACCTGTGCTGTCCTCGCAAGCCATGCTGTCCTCACACCCGTGTTGTCCTCGCAAGGCGTGCTGTCCTCGCAAGGCGTGCTGTCCTCGCAAGCCTTCTGTCCTGGCAAGCCGTGCTGTCCTCGCAAACCGTGCAGTCCTCACAAGCCGTGCTGTCCTCGCAAGCTGTGCTGTTCTTGCAAGCCGTGCTGTCCTCGCAAGCCGTGCTGTCCTCGCAATTTTAGCGGTCCTCGCAAGCTGTGCTGTCCTCCCAAGCTGTGCTGTCCTCGAAAGTTGTGCTGTCGTCTCAAGTTGAGCTGTCCTCTTAAGTTGAGCTGTCCTCTCAAGTTGAGCTGTCCTCTCAAGTTGAGCTGTCCTCTCAAGTTGAGCTGTCCTCTCTAGTTGATCTGTCCTCTCTAGTTGAACTGTCCTCTTTAGTTGAGCTGTCCTCTCTAGTTGAGCTGTCCTCTCTAGTTGAGCTGTCCTCTCAAGTTGAGCTGTCCTCTCAAATTGAGCTCTCCTCTCAAGTTGAGCTCTCCTCTCAAGTTGAGCTCTCCTCTCAAGTTGAGCGGTCATCTCAAGGTGAGCTGTCCTCTCAAGTTGCGCCGTCCTCGCAAGCTGTGCTGTCCTCGCAAGCTGTGCTGTCCTCGCAAGCTGTGCTGTCCTCGCAAGCTTTGCTGTCCTCCCAAGCTGTGCTGTCGTCCCAAGCTGTGCTGTCCCCACAAGCTGTGCTGTCTCCACAAACTGTGCTGTCCCCGCAAGCTGTGCTGTCCTCGCAAGCTTTGCTGTCCTCGCAAGGTGTGCTCTCCTCGCAAGCTGTTTTCTCCTTGCAAGGTGTGCTGTCCTCGCAAGCTGTGTTGTCCTTGCAAATTGTGCCGTCCTCGCAAGCTGTGCTGTCCTCGCAAGCTGTGCTGTCCTCGCTAGCTGTGCTGTCCTCGCAAGCTGAGCTGTCCTCGCAAGCTGTGCTGTCCTCGCAAGCTGTCCTGTCCTCGCAAGCTGTGCTGTCCTCGCAAGCAGTTCTGACCTCGCAAGCCGTGCTGTCCTCGCAAGCTGTGCTGTCCTCGCATGCTGTGCTGTCCTCGCAATCTGTGCTGTCCTCGCAAGCTGTGCTGTCCTCGCAAGCTGTGCTGTCCTCGCAAGCTGTGCTGTCCTCGCAAGCTGTGCTGTCCTCGCAAGCTGTGCTGTCCTCGCAAGCTGTGCTATCCTCGCAAGCTGTGCTGTCCTCGCAAGCCGTGCTGTCCTCGCAAGCTGTGCTGTCCTCGGAAGCTGTGCTGTCCTCGCAACCTGTGCTGTCCTCGCCAGCCGTGCTGTCCTCGTAAGCCGTGCTGTCCTCGCAAGCCGTGCTGTCCTCGCAAGCCGTGCTGTCCTCGCAAGCTTTGCTGTCCACTCAAGTTGAGCTGTCCTCTCAAGTTGAGCTGTCCTCTCAAGTTGAGCTGTCCACTCTAGTAGAGCTGTCCTCTCAAGTTGCGCTGTCCTCTCTAGCTGAGCTGTCCTCACAAGTTGAGCTGTTCTCTCAAGTTGAACTGTCCTCTCAAGTTGAACTGTCCTCTCAAGTTGAACTGTCCTCTCAAGTTGAGCTGTCCTCTCAAGTTGAGCTGTCCTCGCAAGCTGTTCTGTCCTCGCAAGCTGTGCTGTCCTCGCAAGCTGTGCGGTCCTCGCAAGCTGTGCTGTCCTCGCAAGTCGTGCTGTCCTTGCAAGCCGTGCTGTCCTCGCAAGCCGTGCTAGCCTCGTAGGCTTTGCTGTCCTCTCAAGTTGAGCAGTCCTCTCAAGTTGTGCCCTCCTCTCAAGTTGAACTGTCCTCTCTAGTTGATCTGTCCTCTCAAGTTGAGCTGTCCTTGCAAGCTGTTCTGTCCTCGCAAGCTGTGCTGTCCTCGTAAGCTGTGCTGTCCTCGGAAGCTGTGCTGTCCTCGCAACCTGTGCTGTCCTCGCCAGCCGTGCTGTCCTCGTAAGCCGTGCTGTCGTCGCAAGCCGTGCTGTCCTCGCAAGCCGTGCTGTCCTCGCAAGATTTGCTGTCCACTCAAGTTGAGCTGTCCTCTCAAGTTGAGCTGTCCTCTCAAGTTGAGCTGTCCACTCAAGTAGAGCTGTCCTCTCAAGTTGCGCTGTCCTCTCTAGCTGAGCTGTCCTCTCAAGTTGAGCTGTTCTCTCAAGTTGAACTGTCCTCTCAAGTTGAGCTGTCCTCTCAAGTTGAGCTGTCCCTGCAAGCTGTTCTGTCCTCGCAAGCTGTGCTGTCCTCGCAAGCTGTGCGGTCCTCGCAAGCTGTGCTGTCCTCGCAAGTCGTGCTGTCCTTGCAAGCCGTGCTGTCCTCGCAAGCCGTGCTAGCCTCGTAGGCTTTGCTGTCCTCTCAAGTTGAGCAGTCCTCTCAAGTTGTGCTCTCCTCTCTAGTTGAACTGTCCTCGCAAGTTGAGCTGTCCTCTCAAGTTGAGCTGTCCTCGCAAGCTGTGCTGTCCTCGCAAGCTGTGCTGTCCTCGCAAGCTGTGCTGTCCTTGCAACCTGTGCTGTCCTCGCAAGCTGTGCTGTCCTCGCAAGCTGTGCTGTCCTCGCAACCTGTGCTGTCCTCTCCAGCCGTGCTGTCTTCGCAAGCCGTGCAGTCTTCACAAGCCGTGCAGTCTTCGCAAGCTGTGCTGTCCTCGCAAGCCGTGCTGTCCTCGCAAGCTTTGCTGTCCTCTCAAGTTGGCTGTCCTCTCAAGTTGAGCTGTCCTCTCAAGTTGAGCTGTCCTTTCAAGTTGAGCTGTCCTCTCAAGTAGAGCTGTCCTCTCAAGTTGCGCTGTCCTCTCTAGCTGAGCTGTCCTCTCAAGGTGAGGTGTCCTCTCAAGTTGAGCTGTCCTCGCAAGCTGTGCTGTCCTCGTAAACTTGGCTGTCCTCGCAAGCTGTGCTGTCCTCGCAAGCTGTGCTGTCCTCGAAAGCTGTTCGGTCCTCGCAAGCTGTGCTCTCCTCGCAAGCCGTGCTGTCCTCACAAGCCGTGCTGTCCTCGCAAGCTGTGCTGTCCTCGCAAGCCATGCTGTCCTCACAAGCCGTGCTGTCCTCGCAAGCTGTGCTGTCTTTGCAAGCTGTGCTGTCCTTGCAGGCTGTGCTGTCCTCGCAAGTTGAGCTGTCCTTGCAAGTTGAGCTGTCCTCTCAAGTTGAGCTGTCCTCTCAAATTGAGCTGTCCTCTCTAGTTGATCTGTCCTCTCAAGTTGAGCTGTCCTCGCAAGCTGCTCTGTCCTCGCAAGCTGTGCTGTCCTCGCAAGCTGTGCTGTCCTCGCAAGCTGTGCTGTCCTCGCAAGCTGTGCTGTCTTCGCAAGCTGTGCTGTCCTTGCAAGCCGTGCTGTCCTCGCAAGCCGTGCTGTCCTCGCAAGCTTTCCTGTCCTCTCAAGTTGAGCAGTCGTCTCAAGTTGTGCTCTCCTCTCAAGTTGAACTGTCATCTCAAGTTGAGCTGTCCTCTCAAGTTGAGCTGTCCTCGCAAGCTGTGCTGTCCTCGCAAGCTGTGCTGTCCTCGCAAGCTGTGCTGTCCTCGCAAGCTGTGCTGTCTTCGCAAGCTGTGCTGTCCTCGCAAGCTGTGCTGTCCTCGCAAGCTGTGCTGTCCTCGCAAGCTGTGCTGTCCTCGCAAGCTGTGCTGTCCCCGCTAGCTGTGCTGTCCCCGCAAGCTGTGCTGTCCCCACAAGCTGTGCTGTCCCCGCAAGCTGTGCTGTCCCCGCAAGCTGTGCTGTCCCCGCAATCTGTGCTGTCCCCGCAAGCTGTGTGTCCGCGCAAGCTGTGCTGTCCCCGCAAGCTCTGCTGTCCCCGCGAGCTGTGCCGTCCTCGCAAGCTGTGCTGTCCTCGCAAGCCGTGCTGTCCTCGCAAGCTGTGCTGTCCTCGCAAGCCGTGCTGTCCTCGCAAGCCGTGCTGTCCTTGCAAGCGGTGCTGTCCTCGCAAGCTGTGCTGTCCTCGCAAGCCGTGCTGTACTCGAAAGCCGTGCTGTCGTCGCAAGCCGTGCTGTCCTCGCAAGCCGTGCTGTCCTCGTTAGCTGTGCTTTCCTTGCAAGCCGTGCTTGCAGTGATATCAAGGTGTGCAGCATTCGCAATCTGTGCAGCTTTCACAAGGTATGCTGCCTTAGCAAAGTGTGCTACGTTCACAATGTGTGCTGCCTTTGCAATGTTTGCAGCCTTCACAAGTGATTCTGTCTTCGCAATGTGGTTCAAATTGCTCTGAGCACTATGGGACTTATAATCTGTGGTCATCAGTCACCTAGAACTTCGAACTACTGAAACCTAACCAACCTAAGGACATCACACACATCCGTGCCCAAGGCAGGATTCGAACCAGCGACCATAGGAGTTGCGCAGGTCCTGACTGAAGCGCCTAGAACCTGTCGGCCACCGCGGCCGGCTTCTTCACAATGTGTGCTGCCTTCATACTGTATGCTGCATTTATACAGTGTACTGGCTTCACAAGGTGTTCTGCCTTCACAAGTTGGCCCTCCTTCACAATATGTACTGCCTTTGCAGTGTCTTATTCCTTCACATGGTGTTCTTCCTTTGCATGCTGTGCTATCTTCGCAAGGTTTGCTACTTTCGAAAGGTTGACTGCCTTCACCGGATATGCAGCTTCCGCAAGGTAACCTTGCAAAGGCAGCACATATTGTGAAGGCAACACACCTAGCTAATGCAGCATTTCTTGTGAAGCAGCACTCCTTGAGAAGCCAGCACATCTTGTGAAGGTAGCACATCTTCTGATAGTAGAGGCAGAATACCTAGCGTAGGCTGCACACCTTGCAAAGGCTACACACTGTGTCAAGGCAGAACAGCTTGCAAAGGCAGCACACCTCACGAAAGTAGCACACCTTGCGAAGACAGGACAGAATGCAATGGCAGAAAATCTTGCAAAGGAGAACACCTTGCAAAGAACAACTGCCTTGCAAAGGCAGCACACCTTGTGGAGGCTGCACACATTGCAAATGCAGGACACCTTGCAAAGACAGCACATTTCCTAAATACAGCTCTCCTCCAAAGGACAGCACATATCCCAAAGGCAGCACACCTTCTGGAGACAGTTTACTTTCGTGCATATTGTCCACAAACTGAGGAAAGAAATATAGGATGTGAAGTTACCTTCCCATTCCTGCATATTTTTGCGGGAACGGTCGCAGCATTCGGCATCTGGCAGTAGGTGTGCAGGGTTGAGGTTCCGTCATGACTTCTGGTGTGGTGGGCGCCCTGTCGCTCCACATCAGCTGTGCACGCGAGTGCAGCGTGCTCAGTGCAGCTGCTGCGCCACACTTCTGTGTGCAGCACGTTGGTCTCTGTTCCACAGGTGTAGCCTGTACGAGCGACCTTCCAAGCAGTTAATAATTAATGTAAACCCAGCCATGTCGCTGTTTTATGCTCTACGTGTTAATTTAATGGTACTCTTGTCTTACGTTTTATAATTCAATAGAAGAGTTCCGATTAGGAGATTGACCTCTTGGACGTAGAACGCCTTTCATATCTTCTGCCAAAATGATATTACCTTACTTAAATCTGAAGAGAGGGACAATTTTGTAATTAAAGGAACTCTGCTCGTTTACGTCGTTTACTGCTATCAGGTGGAACATATATATTAAATAGCCAGGTGTTGTAAACAGTACAAGCTACAACTGTATTACATATGAGTTTTCAACGTGATCCACTATTATGCCCTCTTTCGCGAGTATCACGGTCTCTAATTCATCTCCAGTTCCAGCATTAATTACAGCGCTTTATCCCAATACATCGTGTAGTGCAGTATCCTTTACTTCTGTAACTAGAATAATATCAATGTTTGGCTCATACATAAAGTCTTTCAAGGTACTTGCTTTTAGGGAGCTCCCTATGCTCTTTATGGATTCATAATGTATCACATTTCATAAATTCAACTCTTTCATCGCATGCAGTCAGTATGAAAGCTATGGATAAGTGTCACATACGTATCTACCTCTGTCGCTTGGTTTGGATGAGGTAACCATTCCCGTCCCCCCTTGCAATCTTAGTAAGCATGCAGCGAAAATCGTGCACAGACACACATGTGAAACTCTTAAATTGACCGAATCAGTTCGATAGCTGTGATTCAGGGCCTAGTGTAATGCCACCATGTGTTTGAAACCTCCGCAAAGAATTCTGTTGCATGGTTCATACTGATGTCTCGATATCGCCATCGTGTAACTTACAGCAAGTATTTTATTCTTGTCGCTCACCTACATTAAGGAAAATGGGAAACATTTACCACCTTCCGATATTGTTGTCATTGTTAGTAAGTAGAATGAAAGTAGTCTCTGGTCAGGAGAAACTAAAAGCGATTATTTGTTTCCACAGACAGAGCTTAACAATTCGTATCAGTACACTGTCCCATCCAAGGGGCAGATTCGTTAGTCTGTCGTATGCATATAACGAGATAACATAAAGACTTTACGTCACAGCTACTCAGTTCATGGGGCTAGGGAACCTACACACATCGACATCATTCACTTCTTGTTTGCTGAGATAGTATAAATTTCCTAAGTAAAATGACATTGCAAGTTGTTGTTGTAGTGAACATCTTCTAAATGCTTAATGCAAAGACACTATTTACACACGGTCATCCTGACTGACGATGCGAGGAAGTAAATTGACTGGCTCGGTTAAGAGGTGTATATAATTTTGATTCGTTTCACAATAGATTCACGTAGAATGGTCAATTTTGAAAGTTTCGGCGAACAATACAGTTAAGACTTTGATTACGATACATGCATCACATTCTTGTAAAGCTATTGTATTAAACGTGTGCTACTTTCGATATTAATCGCAATTGCAGAAAGCAGCAATGAATATGTCTCGTCTCGTTTCTGGGACCGTTTCCCGTACTGTGCGACCCACAGAGCTTTATCGCTGCATCAGCGGTCGATTGTTGCTGTTGCCGCCACGGAATGATGGCAGTTAAATTCAAATTTCCTCCAAGTATAAGGGATTCTACGATATAAATGAAAATGGAAAGAAGTAACGAAAGCGGCAACTAGCAGTCAAACTCAACGTTCCTGGTGGTTTAATGCTATGACAATTTTAAACAATAAACTACGCAGTGGAACTGAGAGCTATCACAGGAATCTGCAATATACCCTCGATGGACAAACTGATTAAAGTTTTCGTCCTTGCCACTTCTCATTTTACAGACAACTGATTCTGACTACTTCTTATGAACTGCACTTAACTGAGGCCGTAACTCATGTCGAAGTTGTCTGTTTGTATTACTACTATCGCATCTTTCTTAGGTAAAGAACGAGCAAAATAGCAGTTTTGCGTTTAGCATGCAATCATCCAGGATACAATTCCTACAGTCAGAGCATTTTCTGTTGCGGCATAGGAATGATTATGTGATTACTTCTATATGGAATTCATCTGTAACTTTATGAACTCAATATTTAGAAAGAGGGCCAACCGAATTACATACTGCACACTGTGAATAATTGCTGCAATTTTGGTGGCAACAACAACAAACAACCAGTCAGTGCCGAGATTTGGCTGTAGAATAGTGGCAACACAGAGCTACCGTTGCAGCCGAGTGGTTCATGAAGCCTTGGCCGTGACCACAGCGGCTGAGGCGCGTCTACAGCCGTAGCAACCGCACAGCAGCCCACACTGAGGTGTGACGTCACACGGCACCCCTGTCTCGGTTGACCACCCACGACGTGTTTCGCTACATTTGATCAATTCACTATTTGCTCATACCTGAAACGTTAGTAAGTTTTTTTTTGTGATCGGTATAAACAAATGAAACGTGTTGTATAATACTCCCCTACGAGGGGCATTACTATTAACAATTTTACATTCAATTTTTATCAATAGCTTATTTGCTAGTTACCCCATTTCCTCTTTCTACGCTCAGTTAGCGTCAAGCAAATCACGCGTACCTTCGAAACTTGGACCTTTTTACCAGGTACATCTCTAGAAGTATTAGGTGCATAACATGTCTTTGTAATTTACACGCAGAACTTAATTTTCTACGAAAAAGACAGACGTTAATCCTTATCTCTGTTTAAGATACGCGTCGGAATCTCTCCCTACTTGAAGCGGCGAACGTATGTCCGAAACTCCGCCCATAGCTCATCCCCGCATATACTGCCGATTGCAACGTGCGCGCCCAGTAGTCACTGATCAGTTACGCCATTGTAATCTGTCCAGAGTGAGCTGTTTCGCCGTCCACAGATTATTACAGAACGTGCACGGCCTTTATATCCAGTTTATGTATTTTAGACTTTCCGTTTCAAGGTTTGCCAAATGACAGTCGCTCCCAGTCCGTGTTTCACGACCGCTTTCTTTGCAGTCTGCCGCCGATTGTGAACTTAGCTCCTTTTCCAGTCACATAACGTTTCTTCCAACGTTTATTCTAATGACTGATGCCTCTTGTTACTCCATGCCATGAATGGTTATCTGCATTCCGAAGAGCTAAATGAAAATTAATGCAACGTAGACTATTATTTTAAACTGATGGAAGTAACAGTTCTTAGCGAGTAGCCTCGAACCCGATATTCAGTTCAGAGTTTACCTCGGACGAGTAAAAACGTTCTGTGTAGTGTTGAAAGTTGTGACGAAAAAAGGAATCTATTTATTTCCATTCTCTACAAAGGCAGTACAAAAAAATCAACTTATCCCATATCTGTAATACAAATTTATTTGAAAGCGCTGGCCATCGCTACGGTCGTACGAAGGCAATCCAAAGTTTATTCCACACCGCCAGACTGCGTTATGCGATACTCTCTGGCGCTGTGTGCTGACGGATTTGAAATCGCAGCCGCCTGTCTCTGTGACGTGGCAGTCTTGTTCGCTCACAGTTATTTCATATTTCGTGTTCCCTCCTTTCATGCTAAAAGACCGCAGCCTTCTCTCGACGCACACGAAAACAGATTTCTATTTTTTTTTTTTTTTTTCATTTCACGAAAATGCGTGATTCGCGCCGAACCAGCGATAAGGAAAGACACGCTCTATTGGCGCCTCGCGTGGCTGAAGACGTTGACTGCGAAAGGAGTTTCGGAGGACGCAGTGCAGCCGTTGGTCGACAGATGGCAGTAGGCGACTTGCAGTGTCCGGCAGTGATATAAACAATAAGACGCTAAAAAGAAATAAACAGCGCGGAAAAGAGTAACATGTCTACTGGGCATCTTGTGACACACGGCGATCACGGACCTTGTATATAATAGTGCACACGAAAATTCTGATAGCCTTTTGTTGAGAATTGTAAATATCGAAAGCGGGAGAAATGTTAAGCGTAAAAATAAAATCTTTGCTTCTCTGTGTTTCCGTTTTGTAACAGGAAAGGTATGTTAATATTTACTTTCATTGCGTGAAACAAAAAGTAAAACATTCCTTAGCAGTTCTACGTATGCCTACCGAGTGTGTTTTTCACAAACCGATCTTCCACCACCGCTTGTGGTTCGTCATTTAAACACTATCATATCGGTTTTCGAAATGCGGTTACCGGTTACGGATTTTTTACTGTATTTTAAAGGTAAAACACACTATCACCACATTCCATCATTCTACCGTTTGTAGCACAATCATTTTATCAGAGACTAAGTAAGTATTGAACTCCTGGGAATGCGGTCAGCGCTCAAGTCGGCTCATCTCTGGCATGAATGACGGTGCACGATGACAAAATCTCGCTTAAACAGCACTGCTTAAGTTACGCCTTTTTTCACATACGTGGCACATACGCCTCTGGATGACTTCCAAACGGGTCGTCCCCGCATGTTCCGCCACGTCACTCGAATACCAGCACTGGTTACACGAAATCGCCAAATAATGACATTGTATTGACTTTGAACGTATTTGATTATGCTTGCAGATCGCCAAATAATGACATTGTATTGACTTTGAACGTATTTAATTACGCTTGCAGATCTTAGTAACGTAGAAGCCGAATGTATTTTTCTGTTGATTCTCCCTCTTCTGCAGCCCACAGAGCTTTGTCAGTGCCCCAGCCATTGATTGTTGGTGCTAGCCTTCCGCAACGTCGGCAGTTGAACTTTCTAGCTAGTAATGTCGATTTTATTAAGTAAATGAAAACGGAGGAAAATGATAATAATTGCACAACCACCAGTCAAACGTAACGTTTAGCGAAGTTATAGGCGAGCAAAGCCTTAAGCCAAAAATTACGACAATGGGGCACACATAACCGTTATTGCATAAATCCACATTCAGAGTTGGGCCTTCCACGCACAATGTCGCAAAAGTTACCGTTATGTCCAAACGAAATTACGCATCGTATTCTTCGATGAAAAATGCCACTGACTTCCACTAATCACTTGTGGCGTAATGTTTTCATAACACTTCCACCTCACTACAATAAACGGCTGTGAGCTCTATTACACATTCTGTCCGATGTAGAAGCACTTCAATATTTTCGCAATAGTAATTTAGGAGATACTCAAAGCTGTCACCTTTGGTCCTCTTAATTATCACGTCAGTATTCACATATGTTATGTGAGCGTCGACCACCGGTTTGCTCACACGGAGAGATGATGATTTGTTGTCATCAAACAGCACATGTGGAAACCGAATCACAAAACTCGTCGTTCATCCGAACATGAGTTAACTATCGTATTCGTCTCTAGAAAACAGTACTTATTGATAAAAGCGACAGTAATTTCCGTAACCGTTCTCTTTCCATAGCTAAATGTTTCGTCAACTGTTAATTGCATTCTTCTTAGTTCAAGGGTTTTCAGTTCTTCAGCAATACATAAAGTAACAGTTTCAAAGACGAGATATTTACGAAATGCCACTAAAACAGCACTGCGCCGAAAATTCCGTTACGACTATGGACGGAGTGTGTCGCAACGACATTCAACGGCGTTCTTGGCCGGCTTAGACGTGAGTAACAAATCGAGGTTCCGATGAATGTCTCCACCGCCTATTCCTGGACCAGCTGACACCAGCCGTGCTGCCAAAAGAGGTGTCGACGTCTGCGACGCTGCTTCCCCCGTGCTTAAAACGTAAACGAGTCTTGAGACTCCTCTGTCATCTGTCGATGCTACGGCAACAGCCGCCGTGCGGCTACAAGTTGCTGCTGTACATTCTCCTCTCTGCGGCCTGTCTTTCCACACAAGTGATGGGGCTCGGTTTTACGTGAATATAAGTAACGTAACTATTATTGCGTACAACACCACAGCCAATATTTACAGTTACTAGTAACTGCTTTTTCGCATTACTCATCTTAAATGTATTCAGTTTTCGTAATATCTTAACTGTTTTCGTATGTGCTTGTGGTCGTCGGCAAGCAAATGCATCATTACCAGTGCAGAAAACTCATCGCCGTCAAACCGGCATCGGAGACGAATTTGCGTACCTGGAAAGGTAGCTACTTACGAGAGTTTACATGTATTCTGGAACCTACACACCTTACTCTGTTATTGGCCACACTAAGAAAATAAAATTGGCACTCGAAAAATTCCGTCTGTTTAGGAACTTAGGGAATGTCAAGGGCGCACTTTTTGTTTGGCTCTAGCTTTAAAACGCCATAAAAACATTTAGTCGTTTATATGTAACCTTTTGCAACTCTGCACCTTACAAATTATTTTTCTCGCCTTACCCGTGTTTCTACTAGCTGACTGGTGACATGTTTTCCTTATTACAGCATCTTCCATTGCGAAGTGGGGCTGTGGCCCTATACATATTCCGGCCACATATTGAGAGAGTGTTATGATTGTCCTGATGACAATGATGATGGAAAAGAGAAAGTTGTTCTTATTGTGTCTCGTACTATCAAGAGCTTAGTGAGTATCTATGCAGTTTCTTTGCGACAGTACTTTATTATCTAAAGATCAGGGCAGGCGCCTCTTGCTGATACACTATGGTGACGTCATAACATCCACACTCGCGACTCATTCATTACGAATGGCTCTGCACTGTCACATATGCTAGCTCTGTAATGGAGTGTGGCTGGCCTCACATTCTCCTCACTAAAATAATACAGTGAGTGCTCTGACACATTATGGTTTTTTCAAAAAATTAAATTCTTCGCTATTTCAAAGCGGCCCAGTTTTGTTCTACTGTAAGTGTAAAACAGTTTGAAAACGTGGAAATGGCGGATATCTGTTCGACTGTGTTTTACCCTCTGGGCGATGAGCGCAAAAATACTTTTTTAAGGCATTGTCTTCGCCTCGACAAACGAATCTCCTGTCCTCTGTTGACAACATGCTGACATTGTTCCCGTCACGTCTTCCTCCTCGAAATTCTACAGTAGTCTGTTTCACATTTTTGCTGTACGTTAAAAAAATACCGCAATTTTTTTTTACTACGAAAAACGAGATTATCATTTTTATTTCTTCTTGTGAAGTGTGCTATCCGTCGCGTTTAAATGACCGACATTGCACAGTTGTACCACAGATTGGCACGATTTGTGTATCTACATACTCTTCAGAAATCATTGCCCATTCTAATCAGGAAACGTATTTAAATCTTGCTTCGTAACGATTTGGTTAAATGTATCACATGTGCTTTTACGTAGTCACTGTGTACTGAACTTCAAAGTTATAAATCGCTCGTAACGCATTCCGTCATTTTGCCGTATTTAGCACTTTCTACCATAGACGAAGTGTATTGGATGGCTGAGAATTCGACGCGTCACGTCTAGAAGAAACAGGGTGGGGGAAAACAATTTGACCGAAAGTGCAGAGCAGGAAGGCAGCATCAAATGAAGGAATTTCGGTATTGCAAGTGTCAGTTGAATATTTCGGGCGCTATGCCAACATGGCAACTGTGGTCAGTCTAAACATTTGCTATGACATACTTATAGCAATAAGTGGCGGCTCCCTTCTTGCTCATTTTCACCTACGCCATTTTTCTCTACGCCAGCGGTACTCATTACTATGATTTCCATACGGGACTCTGTGCGATGGTCAAACGACGGCACGTTTGTACCATTCTCCTGCGTGAACGATTCCTTAAACGAGGAATTTTTAACTTCGGCCTTCCTTTTGGAATATTCTAGCGCCAAAGCAGACTGGTCAACGTGTGACTGAATAGAAGCGTTAGATCCGCTTAACGATTTTGCAGAGGACCAAAACTTTTTCCGGTTCTCCGGTGGTAGCTGTTGTATGATTCGCGCACAGATCTTTTCACAGACGCACGAATCTCTACAAACCTTGCTGTCCTCATTTGGGCGTTCTCTTTTGAACCGAGAATGTAACAGCCTTTCGTTCCTCAGCATTTTCCGAATTTTGTTATTAATGCACGATGAGTCTTTTCCGCCCTTCATCCACTTAGTAGGCGCATACTTTTCCGGATCACGATTTACAATCTCTTTAAACTTTAGCCATAGTTCCTCTATGACCATAATTCTGGAATTAAATGATTGTATTTTATTGTCTAAGTGAGACGCTGACAACTGCATATCAACTCTCCTAGCGTTCTTGACTGATTTACTGACTTTCGTAACCATAGTCGCTATGATATCACGATCACTAATCCCCATCTCTATGCTGACGCCATCGATAAGGTCGTGCCTGTTTGTGCTGGCTGCCGAACTAGCTGCTCAACACAGTTTTCGGAAAACGTGTTCCAAAGTCCTTCACAAGACTGTCTGTCTGCACGACCTGCAGTGAATCCATAGACGTCCCAGTCTATACTCGGTAAGTTAAGGTCACCACCAGCTAGTGTCCCGTGATCTGGATATTAATGCAATGCTGACTATTTACCTTCTTTGAATGGCTTCACATCTGTCCCAGCGGAGTCGGGTGGGTGGTAAAAACATCCAACAACTGATATGGTTTCACCTAGTCCTGTTATGTGCGACCACTTAACTTCACTATTGCACTCAAATTCAACATCAGTAAAGAGAATATTTTTTGTCAGCTACAATGAACACTTCCCCTCCTACGGCGTCGAATATGTCTTTCCGATAAACATTGCAAGACTCGCTAAATATCTCAGAGTTTTTTTACTTTGTGTCTTAGCCAGCTCTCAATTCAAGAATAATTTGAGGCTGAGAACGTTCATGGAGGAGAGTAAATTTGGGAATTATGTTACAAATACTTCGACAGTTGGCTGATAAAAGTTTCAGAGTCGAACTGACTTTACTCTGAAAGCTATCTGATTTCCCTAAATGTGTACCAACTGGCGAGTGTTCACGAGAGTACCTCAAACTACTGGCTACCCTGAAACCCCCCACGTGCACTCCACAAGTACTCTGCTATCCGATTAGCTGCTTCCTTTGTGTACTGCACCCCTGTCTTGAAATCACTGTTACCTTCATTCCCACTGCCTGACACAATATCGATAGTTTTATCCCGTCACACTATCTGCATGTGTCTATACACAGTGAACCAGTAACCCACTCACAGTTCTGATGACAGATGTGGAGTAGCAAACCAAAAATCCCCACACAATAAACATTGTGGAGTAACAATACCGTTCCTCAAAAAGAGTTCCAGTTGGCTACAAATCATGTTCAATCATCCTGCATAATACTTTTTCCTGAGTATGTATTTTACCACCCTGACCGTGCTACTGCCTGTCTCTGTCAGAGCCATCCTATAGCACATAATTTCTTTCGTCACACTGACCACTGCCTCTCCACAGCTGTTTACCCACATCAATTCTCATGATGAACTTAACTGTGGATGTCGGTTGATCACTTTCGTTTCAGAAGACCTAGTCCATTTCCCAGACACACTCATCCCAAAGTGACTCCCCTACCGACCTCTTCAGATGTAACTGCAGAAGTCTTTCATGTAATTGATAGCAATCACGACTGAGTCTAATTGTCCACCTCCATATCTACCCCACAATAAGCCACCTAAAAGAGTCCAACAACACCGCCACAAGACCTGGGGTGCCTGCTGGGAGCTTGCCCATTCCCACACAGGAAGCCAACTGGTCACCCTCCATAGTGCCAACATATCTCCTACAATACTCCATTCCACGGCCCCAAATGTCAACCACTCGAGAGACTATTCCGCTTTCCTCTGGCTCACAACCTCCAGTATTTACGCTCTATGCTACGGACTGATTTAAACACACCAACCACAGGACAAAATATAAGAACGATGGCTATCCGCTTCCTGCCCTCATCGCTTCTTAGATTTTTCCTCCATCTATTGAGATGAACATGACCTGTGGCCTCTTTTCCTCACCGACTGGATGCCAGTATCTGGACTAGAGTCGCTACTACGTGGTATTACCGTAATTTCTCCCGAAGTGTTTTCTTTTCTTTTTTGTCCCGAATAAGACGAGGACACGATCGCTTTTAGTGTCAGGTTCCACATCATTGTTTCCACAAATTATGAAAACTTCGGAAGTATCTGTAACCATCAATATTTTCTCTAGTAAATGCAGTAACATCGTTTATTGTGTCAGTTTTCTACGCTGGTCTGTTACGTAATACGTGGCACATTTTAAGACACAATACGAATCAAAATATCCAAGGCTGAACGGAGTCAAAATATTTGTAAATCACGAAGTTTCTGTAACCATGTCCTTCACTACTGTCCATTAATGCTAGTTCTTTACTCCATTTTGAATTAAATGATCCCTGTGTTTTCTATAACTTTAATGAATACTTCCATGGATAAAAGTGAGATAAACTCCAATAAACCATAGTGAGTGCGACAGACATTTGAGTGTACACTGGTTTATACCTGATTGTCAAGTTCCCTGGCTCGTCCTTGTCTTCTTCCACCTCGTAGTGCTCCACCTGTTTGCTGGCGAATTGCATGTCATGTACCCATCCGGTTAATTGCGTGCGCAGCATGTCTTTCACACGTTCCATGTCCTTAATCCAACCGTGGAGTTGCTGATCACTTGCGTGGTTACCCTGAGACACACAGAAAATAGTTCAAATTACGTTCATAACATCCACAACCAGCAGCCTGTCTTAATATACAGTTACATGTAGCACTATTACATGACACTGAAATTACTGCCAGCGCATGAGTGTGGTACATTCAGTTTTGTGCAGGCATAAAAACATTAATGCACAGCAGATGCCTCGTGGGGTTTTATTAAATAAATACATTTCTCAAACTGTGACATCAGATAAGGGAGGTGCAGATATTTCTTGGTATTTGACATTACAGACGTCTGAATGTATGAATGTATACTCCCTTGACGATGTATCCAACTGAAACGTTCTGGAGTTGCCAGCAGCGTCGAGTTCCTACGTGTAAAGCCACATGGCGTAGCTGGAACTCTGACGAGATTCTATTCAAACTTTTGAACGATTTTCGAAAATAGAATGGCCAGACTGTTGACAAATCCGTCAAAATCCTACTCGTTACCAACGGTGTGAGAATCCTGAACACATGTTGTGACCTTCTACAAACGCAACGATAGACATCAGCCGCTCCATATCTGAAACATTATCTCAGTTAATTGTGCACGCACGAAATGTCAGTTTGACTCAAAATGTTGTAGCGTTTGTCTGTTGCCTGGCTGATCGCTTTTGCCGAAAATTTGCGTTTGTTGCTCGTCATCTAACACAATGTCGTCTGTATCTGAGCACGTTGAAAGGTGGCTACACTGAGCCACTGCGCCAGAGATAGCGCCAAAGAGTATTATTAAGCCGCCTCCGCAGTGCTTGTTGAGAACTCGTAGAAGTCAGTGCGTGGGGAGAGCTCGTAGAAGACAGTTCGTGCCGAGATGTGCTAGTGGGCACTGCTTGTCGTGAAGTCGGAGTGAGATGTAATAGTGGAGAGTGTTGTTCCATGTTTTATGCAGTTATTGATGGGAGAGATAGCAGATGTTATTCTAATGGAAATACTGTAACGATCAGAGTGCTTTTCGTCAATATATATGAAGGTAAAATATTGCGTGTTTTTTCATTAATTCCATGTTTTAAATAATGCGTCTTTACAGGTTCAGTCAACAAAGCATCTGGCGTGTGTTCTTGTATTAGAGTTTAATTCTGGTTTCCTTACGCAATTGTAGTATTTGTAATTTTCTTTTATCACGTCAGTATAATGGTATTTAAAATTTCTTGTCTTGTTGAAGAAGAACCGTGCCAGATGTGTACGTTGAGTCACACTCCCACATACAGAACAGTTACTCTTGTGCTTATTGGTTTCGTAGGTTTTATAGTTGCTGGGGACTTAATTAATTAACTGTGTTTATGAAAATTTTCATTTCATTCTTTGTTGTTGTTCTTTGCAGTCAGATAGCGTAGTAATACTAGTCAGGGCCAACCGTTTACGAAACAGCGTAATCGGACATACAGCTACGAAAAATTTAAAAAGTATTTTCAATCATATTTAATTAAGCCCCCATGCACGTGGCGACCGCTGCTTCGGATCGTCCCTTGGATTCTTCTGATTGTGAAACTAGTAGACGGTAGTATTGTTGTAGTAATTTGAGTTTAGTAATTGTAGTCTGTATTGCATGTGTAGATTTGGTAATTGTCATTCTTCTAATGGTATTTTTCAAAATTTAAATTGTTGTCTTGTCTACGGGTTTGAGAATTTAGTGCAATTATTTCAATTGTTCGATTGATCGTGTTTGAGGAAGACATTGCATGTAAATGGTATTGTTGGAGATAAGGAGGCATTGTGTGTAATTTTCGTGCAGTGACGAATTTTTTATGTTTTGTAAATGATTACGCGATCAATGAAAAAGGCAAAAATGATGAATAGTCAGAATAACGAAATTGTTGACATGGCGAACTCGCCAACAGAGGAAAACAGTGTCATGAATAATGTAGTGGAAAACAATTTAATAAGTAGGGAAAATAGTCCGGAAACAGTTCAAAATCTTTCTCAATCAGAAAATTCACAGAATACGAAGTTAACGACAGAAGAAATGGAGCAGTTAATGAGTGCAATATTAAATTTGGGATCTGAATTAAAAACAGAGATAGGAACAATTAGCACTGAGATGAAAGCAATGACAACACGGTTATGCTCAAAAATAGGAACAATTGAAACAGAAATAGGAACAATTATAACCGAGATGAAAGCAGTGGGATCACAGTTACGATCTGATTTAGAAACTGATATGGGAACAATGGAAACACAGTTAGGCTCACGAACGGGGACATGTTTGAAAAACATGAAAGATGAATTAAAGAGGGAAGTTAGAGAGGAGGCGCAACCGATTTTGAATTCTCACAATAATAGTTTAATTTCAACAGAAATCAGACAAGAGGAACAGGACAGAGAACAGGAAGAAAAAGATCGCGTGATAGTACAAAAATTTTCAGAGCTAAATTTACAATGTGCACACGATAAGGAAGAAATAATTGAAAGAATCGAGGAATTCGTACCAAATGACAGAATAAATAACTTAACGCAACAGTGTGAACAGTTAACTACTAAATGTGACAACACCGAAACCCGAGTCGCGACATTTACAGAAGACGTAAATAAACAGAAAGAACAATTAAGTGACTCATCAGAAAGAGTTGAGATGATCTCAGATAAATTGACAAGTGTTAGTTTAGCAGAAGGGTGTGAAGAAAATAATTTGTTTCATTTACGGGATGCGACAAGAGAGCGCCAGGCGCGCGAACTTGACAATAATCGTCATTGGGACTGGGACAGACGCGGTAGGTCTTTGTCGCCACGAGGCGAAAATTTTGACTATAAACACTTTTTGACTGTTCGGAAATATAAGATCTTCCGCAATTCTAAGAATGACATACATCCATGTGCATGGTTAGATCAATTTATGTACGCACTTCCACTAAATTTGCCACTAAGTCACAAACTTGAAATTATGTGCGGCTATTAAAGTCCTCAGGGGATTCACTACTCTAAGTGAATATGTGCCGTAGCGAGCATAGGGCCCCGAGCTGTAGTGGTGCTATTTCTCTTTTAGTTTTCTGTACCGCTGCCTACTCTTTTACTATTCTTTGCATCTGTCAAAACAACTCTTCGACTATCAATCTACCTAGTGAGTAAGTAAATAATAACCTGATATGACTAATTGTACCTAAAAGTGATTTCGTAAATTACCATTTGGACTTATTGTACCTTCAGCAGCATTCATTCGTAGTTTAAACGAAATTTTACCTGTTTATATTCGTGACAAAATTATTTCATATGTTGACGATATTCTTATTGCTAAACATTCTTGGAGTGAGCACAACAAAATTTTGGATTCATTATTACGTATCTTTGCACGAGTTGGCATTACAGTGAATTTGGAAAAATCTGAATTTGGTCGTTCTCAGGTGAAATTTCTCGGTCACATTATTTCTACAGAAGGTATTCTCCCTGATCCAGAAAAATTAGACGCTATTTTCGTGATTATGCTGTTCCTACCACAAAACGTGATGTTCGTAGTTTCCTTGGTGTCTGTAATTTTCTTCGACGCTTTGTTAAATTGGACGATTTGGCCACACCTCGTTTATGTGAACTATCTGGAAAGAAATGTAATTGATGTTGGGATGAGGAAGCTCAGTCAGAATTTGAACAACTTCGTGATGCTTTAGTTGCTGCTCCACTTCTTTCACATCCGGATCTATCTAAAGATTTTTGTTTGGCGACGGACTCATCATACAAGGGCCTAGGTGCACATTTATTTCAAGAGATAGAAGGAAACGGCGTTGTAGTACAGAAGACTATTGCATTTGGAAGTCGTGTTCTTTCTAAATCAGAAAAGAATTATTCGATAACGGAACTTGAAGCTTTAGCTGTTGTTTGGGCTTTCACAAAATTTCGCACATTTTTGTTTGGCAGACATACTAAGGTTTACACCGATCATCGAGCTCTGGAATTTCTTATGTCGACAAAATTAACTCATGGCAGATTGTCACGATGGGCGTTGTACCTACAGGAGTTTGATTTTAGTATTGTTCACATACAGGGTTCTTCAAATATTGTTGCTGATGCTTTATCACGTGCACCTGTGGGTTTGAAACAAAGTGCTGAAGAGGACTGCAAAGAAAACAATTATTGTTTGATGTATATTCAAGGTGTTGCGTTTGAGAACTTTATTTCGTCTTCGCTCCAGGACATCGCTAAGGAGCAAAATAAGGATCCAGTCTGGAAGGACATTAAGGAGAAGTGGAGGAGAAAGGAAAGCGTAGCGATTAGACAGCATTATTTAGTTCGTAATGATATTCTTTTTAAACGAAAATCGGTCGACAACTCCGTTTGGTTAGTTTGTATTCCTGATGAGTGGGTCAATAAATTGATTTGGTATACGCATTTCAGTTATGCACACTTTGGTCCCAGAAAATGCTTTCATAAATTACGAGAAAATTGTTACTTCAGTAATATGGAAAAACGTATTCGATCTGTTCTGGCCAAATGCAAATTATGTCAAAAGGCTAAGCCGCCAACAGTTTCTCACAGAGCACCGTTGTTTCCTATCATTCCAGCGAAATTAAAGGAGATGGCTGCAGTCGATTTGTTCGGTCCAGTGGTTCGTTCTACTAATGGTTTTGCGTACGTTTTCGTAGCAGTGGAGTTGACGTCAAAATATGTGTGTTTTACACCTTTACGCAAAGCAACAGCTCGTTCAGTATCAAATGCTTTCAGCAAACATTTTCTTAAAGAAGTTGGTCATGTTGATAAGGTTATATCAGATAATGGATCACAGTTTCGTTCTAAAATTTGGCTTCGTACTCTACAGCGTCGTAAAATTAAACCAATTTTCATTTCACTTTTTCACCCTCAATCTAACGCTTCAGAGAGATGGATGAAGGAAATCAATAAATTGTGTCGTCTTTATTGTCATCAGAATCACAGAACTTGGGATCAGTATCTTCATATTTTTCAAAACATTCTGAATGAACTCTCTAATGATTCAACTTCTTTACCGCCTATACTGGTATTAAAAAATAAAACACCGACAAATCGCATATCTGAAATCGTTCCTTTTCCGCCTTCACGGAAACTGCGGCATTCTGAAGTTGTCAACCTGGCTCTACGAAATATTGCATCTGCGGCTGCTAGAAGAGAGAAATCAGCTAAGCGTCCTGGTCGTTCAAAATTCTTGTCAGTTGGTCAGAAGGTGTTAATTAAGTCTCATCGTTTGTCTCACAAAGGAAAAGGCTTGTGTCGCAAATTTTTTTCTGCTTTATAACGGTCCATATAGCATTCCTAAAATTATTCATGATAACACTGTCGAAGTAGAAACTCTTAAATCTCGACGCTCTACAGGAATACATCATATATCTAACGTAAAATTTTTTGTAGAATGATATACTAGTGAGAAACTAACAGCTACATGTAAACATGCGGAGAGTACAAGGATACCGCGCTGTGTTTTGGCGGCGGCACATACTCAAAGCAACAGTCAAGTCTGCGCGCCGCACAAGGCAGTCGTTGACCGCGAACAATTGCTTCCTACGTCACGCGCCTACAGCTGATCGAGCGCTCAGTGCGAATGCACTGACAGCCGTAAACAAATACACAGTTTAATTTCTCCGACTAAATTCAGTATAAAGCTATAGAGACTTGATGAATTATGTTATTAACATTCAGTATTTTTCAGGATACGGTTCTATAAAATATTTAAGAACTTCAGGTAAATTCTGTGTGTCTCCGACGTTAAGAGGACTTGCTATCGAGAAATTTTCAGGAAGAATGTAATTTCGAAGAAGAAACTAATAAACTTAATTGAGTTCGTTTTTCAGGTAACATATTTCCACTTAGGTACGTACTTTAGACGTAATTTGCTGCTCGCAATTACGTGATTCATACTTTGTGCTAAATTTCATGTTCTATGAAATTACTTGTGAAGCGACGTGCTTGCGTATGTTAACTGATTTTGACAATGATTATTAATGAACTGGGTTGTAACTTGTGTATATTATGCATCGCTTGGCTGCACTGCTTTTTCACTGATGTCATATTTTTCTATTATGTGCCTGCTGTGCTTATTTATTTAAATTATAATTGTCACCTGATTTATTGTGTTATTGTGGTTAGGTATGTAAGTTATACTTTGTGATTTATCTGCTTGCGCCTTCATGTTTACTTATTAGGATGACATATGAACATTTATTTGCTTATGCTGATATGATGCTAATGACATGTTTACTGCTTTGCGTATGGATTGCATATTTATACATATCTGTTGTTGTCATAACTACTCTTTAATTTGGTGTATAGAAATGCTGATATACTGTGTACAAACAGAGAGTTTGGGTTACACTATGGTATAGGTTACAGATTGTTCGCTTGGCAGAGCCTCGTTGTAAGAATTGTGCTGCGTCCACTTGTTGACATTCTGTTCTCTACTGGTATATTTACTCGCTATTGCATGTTTTGCTTACGCTCAGTGCCTTATATTTTTAAGATAAGAAAATGAACTGCTATAATTCGACGAACGACATTGGTACAAAGAACTTCGTTGAAGTCACATGAGCTGGAGGTTTTACGGAAGCTGTATAAATTTATGCTAATAGGAAGGAAGCTAACGACATGATATACCATTACTAGGTTTAGACCATTAACAATTATTACACTGCATTCTTCGTGAGCAATTGAAATAGGAAGTGACACTTGACACAAGAAATACTCCACATGTTTGCTTCTGCCATAATTCTTGAAGTGGTTTACACACTGTGAAATATTATGATCATTCACATTCCGTAATCGTACTTAATTACTGAGAGTTATTCGAACTAAGTCTGTTAGAGGTCATGTATGCATTTCTTTTGTTTATAATTCATAATGAGTAGAAGATTTTGGTCAGATGGATTACACAGAGGTTGTGTGTTGACAGTGTGTCTTCGGATTGTATGGGATGATGAGGTTTGCATTAGGATTTTATCTGTACTTGTTCGAGGAGACTGACTAGAGGAAAGAGTTGTGTTGGAAGTGAGATGATATTGGCAATAAGGTTCATATTTATCGACGTATTAAAGAGGTATTATTGAGGTATAGAGATTATATGAAGTTGATGATTATTGGAGTTTTTGTGGACAAGAGGTAAGGTAAATTATATTGATGATAAGAGTTATATGTATCGACGTAAGAAGTATTAGTGAAGTATTGAGATTATGTGATGCTGATAATTATTGGAGTTTTGGTGTATAAGAGGTAAAGTAAGTGAGGAGCATATTTTTTTTGTTGGTCTTAATGGAACAAGGAGGATGAAGATAGCAGACTAGAACACTAAAGTAGAAGGAAGATAGTCTATACACACACTTTGTTAAATCACTAAGCAGTATATACTTTTTTTTGAAGAGAGGAAGTATTTGCATATCTTGGCTCACTGACAGTTGTTCAACAACAGTACATTTGATCTGGCTTGGCAAACATTGATCTTGACATGATGACTATGATGTTGACCTAACTATTATTGACTGTTGTACATTGCTGCCACTACTACTTGATACACATGATGAACATCAGATTTTGACAGAATTACATTTACACAGTTAACACCATTCAATTACACAGTAGTATTTAATGTGGATGAAAGATGAATGAGTGTGTTTTGTGTGTTTTTCTTTCCTAATCCTACCCACCTATCTCGTGAATATTATTTTATTTGTTTGTAGTGGCTTGCACTGACACCCATAAATATTATAGGTTTACTGATATTTGAGTATTTGTAATAGTTAATATGACAATTATCTGAAATCACTTGTGTGTTTATTAGAATTTATATGTTTAGTGTAAAAGCATTTGTATGTGTATTCAAACTATTGTTCATGCCTGAACTGTCTGATTAGTGATGGTAAATATTATGAACTGTTACCTGCACTTTTCAACGTAATGTGTGACACTTAGGAATGATTAATTTCTGCTGATGAACTGAGTGATCAGTGATAGTGAATATTATGGACTGTTACTTGTACTTTATCTACATGATTGGTGTCACGAGGACATGTTTAGTTTCTGCTGATGAACAGTGTGATTAGTGATAGTGAATATTATAGACTGCTCTCTGGACCTGCTCATCATTGCTAGGTGCAACTGATGGACTACTTGTATGGAAATGAAGTCACTTCTTGCTGTCTGCACCTACTCAACATTGCTGGGTGCAACTGATGAACTGCTTCTACTGAAATGATGTAACTTGTTGGTGTCTGCACCTGCTCAACATTGTTGGGTGCAACTGATGGACTGCTTCTACTGAAATGATGTCACTTGTTGGTGTCTGCACCTGCTCAGCATTGCTGAGTGCCACTAATGGAACTGCTTCTACTGAAACGAAGTCACTTGTTGGTGTCTGCACCTGCTCTCAACATTGCTGGGTGCAACTGATGGACTGTTTCTACTGAAATGAAGTCACTTGTTGCTGTCTGCACCTACTCTACATTGCTGGGTGCCACTGATGGACTGCTTCTACTGAACTAATGTGACTTGTTGCTGTGTGTACCTCTTCAACTTTACTGGGTGCCACAGATGGAACTGCTTCTACTGAAATGATGTCACTTCTTGGTGTCTGCACCTGCTCAACATTGCTGGGTGCAACTGATGGACTGCTTCTTCTGAAATGATGTCACTTGTCGGTGTCTGCACCTACTCAACATTGCTGGGTGCAACTGATGAACTGTTTCTACTGAAATGAAGTCACTTGTTGCTGTCTGTACCTACTCAACATTGCTGGGTGCAACTGATGGACTGCTTCTACTGAACTAATGTGACTTGTTGCTGTGTGTACCTCTTCAACTTTACTGGGTGCCACAGATGGAACTGCTTCTACTGAAAAGATGTCGCCTGTTGGTGTCTTTTTTTTTTTTTTTGTATAATCATTGAAAGCATTTTATGTGAACATTTGTATAAACTGATTTTTTGTGTATTGTGTGAACTCTTATGTAAAGTCACATGTATGAAAAGAATTTGTATTGCCTACTGTATTTTATATATTAGGTTATTGAAAGGTCAGTGCAAAGCCAAAATTTTAACTAATTATATGATATTTAGGTATTAATATTATCTTTTATTTTTGTCTGTATTTTTCTGGACGAATTTGGTGGTATTTTCACCACCAATGCTGGCAAAAATACCATCAAATTCTGGCCTGTGGAGGAGGGGCATATGAAAGGTGGCTACACTGAGCCACTGCGCCAGAGATAGCGCCAAAGAGTATTATTAAGCCGCCTCCGCAGTGCTTGTTGAGAACTCGTAGAAGTCAGTGCGTGGGCAGAGCTCGTAGATGTCAGTGCTTGTTGAGAGCTCGTAGTAGTCAGTGCGTGGGGAGAGCTCGTAGAAGACAGTTCGTGCCGAGATGTGCTAGTGGGCACTGCTTGTCGTGAAGTCGGAGTGAGATGTAATAGTGGAGAGTGTTGTTCCATGTTTTATGCAGTTATTGATGGGAGAGATAGCAGATGTTATTCTAATGGAAATACTGTAACGATCAGAGTGCTTTTCGTCAATATATATGAAGGTAAAATATTGCGTGTTTTTTCATTAATTCCATGTTTTAAATAATGCGTCTTTACAGGTTCAGTCAACAAAGCATCTGGCGTGTGTTTTTTGTATTAGAGTTTAATTCTGGTTTCCTTACGCAATTGTAGTATTTGTAATTTTCTTTTATCACGTCAGTATAATGGTATTTAAAATTTCTTGTCTTGTTGAAGAAGAACCGTGCCAGATGTGTACGTTGAGTCACACTCCCACATACAGAACAGTTACTCTTGTGCTTATTGGTTTCGTAGGTTTTATAGTTGCTGGGGACTTAATTAATTAACTGTGTTTATGAAAATTTTCATTTCATTCTTTGTTGTTGTTCTTTGCAGTCAGATAGCGTAATAATACTAGTCAGGGCCAACCGTTTACGAGACACAGCGTAATCGGACATAACAGCTACTAAAAACTAAAAAGTATTTTCAATAATATTTAATTAAGCCCCCATGCAACGTCTCGAATATTGCAGATTTGATGGAATGTATTGACTGTCCGAGTGTTAAGATCATTTTTTTCTGGACCATTTTTGGGGTACGAAGTTCACATTTATGTCACACATTAAGGTCTATGCTCCTTTGGCGTTGTACAAATTGTAGGCTTCTAAGTCAATGCAGTAAAGATATGGCCATTTAATTACACATTTTCATACTTGAAAAATCACTCACAAAAATCCATAAGGTGCTCCGTGTTGATTTAGAATCATGACATTTTGGAAGAAGCCAGATTTCACAGTGCAAATAAAGGAAAAATTTTAAAATCCATAATTGGTAACTATATAACTCTAGAAAATACTTTTAGTATTATTTTTTATCAGTCTATTCGTCTGTCCATCTGTTGGGAATCTTTTTCTCTGGATCAGTTCTGGGTATCATGTTCAAATTATGTCACATACAAAGGCATATCAACCCTTGGCGGCGTAAATGCTGTAAGCTTATAACTGACTCCAGTCAACAGATACGGCCGGCCGTTTATGTCTCGTGTTTTGATAATCGAAAACTCACTCATCGAAACCTATAGGGTGCCCTCCATTGACTTGGAATCATGAGATTTGGCAACAACTAAGTTTTCCGGTGCAAGTAAAGCAAAAAATCTGGAACTTGTCAACTTGTAATTATATCACATAAAAATGTCGTTTTCGATTTGGACATACATTGTATTCATCACCTGTTGAAAGTATAACATACGAACATTACTGCATCCAAAAATAAATTGTATGTTGTATTCATGATTTAGTGCGTAAACAGAAATGTGTTATTATATCTTCTCTCCCTACATACATAAACTAAAGTCCTCTGCTTGCTTGTTCTTGTTTGTTTGGGCTGGGCTGAGGAAATAACGTAGAATTTTTGAACCGATCTTGGTATTCCTGGGACCAGTATCTTGCCAGTAAAGTTACAAAGTGTCGATAACAGGTAAAAATTATTGGGAATCTTGATTCCCAGGATGGAGAGTTTGTACAGAACCCTTAGTGCGTGAGTCCCTCTCGCACTTGCCCATTCTGTTCTCCTTTCTTCTATCTACCCTAGCATCACACAGTATGTTGTTCTGGAAGGTGAGTGTTCACCACAGACATGGGTGCCGTCGGGAGTGTCTGAGGGAAGTGGGACGGAACTGCTCTCGTTCTCTGTACGTGGAGTCTCCAATCCTTTTGGGTCACACTGAAACAGGTGACAGTGGTTCCACAATAGATTATATTGAGATAGGGAACCAACACTCGAAAGTGCATATTTATTTTGTTAAGGGCATACACAGCATACACCACCTAACAACAATGTAGCTCATAGCAATTCTTCAAAGCAACGACTGTCAGTCTCAATGAATGCATGTATTGCAATGATGCCTGCAGCTCTTCACACTCTGGCAAAGATCTCGGATGTCCGTTGTGCACTCGAACAGTAGCAGCTGATAAACAGTGTAGACACCTGACCACCAAACGGACCTACTGTGCACAACTAGGCTCGTAGCACTCAAGCATCGCAGTGGCGTATTAACCTGTGCCGCAAGCACACCACTGCCCCTGCTGTCAGCTGTCCATTGCATCAGATAGCTTGTGTCGTGTTCATGGTGAGGTGTATTGCTGTGTACAGCGCACAATGAGTAATCAAAGATGAAATGTGCAAGCACTGCGACGAACGGATTTTGAGCCCTATGTCTGCTTGTGTCAATCCAGTATCATTCACAGAGCTGTACTTTCCAACTTCATACAGTTTGTATTGTTTGTGGATGCGGCCTCATTCATCCGTGATGTTGTTTTCAAAAGCCAAACAGGCAGATCTAGAATGAGGACAACACCCACGCCACCCATATCGGAGGCCAACAGCAAAGATTCTCAGTCAAGGTATTTTAGGGCATTATCCAAGATCATTCCACTTTGATGTTAATGTTTGCAAGCACCTGAAGAATAGTCACACTCATTGTAGGACTGGAAAGGGGGGGGGGGGGGTCCTCTCTGATGGCCATTGTGATCGCTGGATCTTACAACCCTAGACCTCATTCTCTGAGGTTATGCCAAGATGTAGGTGTACGAAACACCTGTAGATACAGCTGAAGACCTTCTTGCCAGGGTCCAAGCTGCCCGCCTCCTGGTACAACATTGTTGCTCACGGGCGACGCCTCCACGACGAGTGCGGCCGCTTCATGTTTACAGATGATTGAAGATGTAGCTGTTGTCACACGCGTCGACTCAGTCTGTGTTTCGACAAGTTTCTACACAGTTGTCACTTCTGCCCAGCTGCTCAGAACAAAGAAGTGTTGCATGTCTTGGAAGACAGTAGCGTGATTGACTCGATCCCACTATCGCAGTAGCCGCCACGATACAGGAATGACCTGTGAGGATATGCTGACGTCACTCCGAAACTGTGATCACAGAGAGAGCGTCCTGCACGTCAAAGGTCGTGAGGTGGTGGCAAGAATGTGGGATATTTTCAAGAACACTGCCACCCTGAATTTGGAATCATTCAACTGTATGTCAGTGAGACACCTTAGGCAAGTGTACGGTGGTGGAGAGAAAAACGGATTTACTTGTGTTGCAGATATGTGCAAATATTATTTTCTTAATAAAATTTTTGTACTTATTTAGATACTCCCGAGCTCATTTTTTACGGTTCTTTTGTCAGCTACGTTTATTTACCAGGCGACATCTACACTCTTTTTGGAGAACTGTCGAGATGATTTCCCAAGTTTCTGCAATGTGTCGCTCAAAACGTAGCCGATCAGCAGCTACTTGCAGCCAGCATATTCCATTTCGTGCGTTTCTGTCACAGCACAATCCCACTCGTTTAATATGTGGAAGTTCTTCTTCTTACGAGAAATAAACCCGTTTGTGCTGCCTTGCGTCCACGCTTGGTAAGTAGTGAGAGTAGTAGCAAGTTGAGAGAGGCATGTTCAAATGTGTACCAACACGCTGGGCACTGTCGCAATGCGCTATGTGTAAGTAATGTTAGTGGCGAGAGAAGAAGCGTGATGGATTGCCACTTGAATTGCTGATCAGCGCACGCTGCGTGGCCGAAGGGGTTTGTAAACAGCCCTGCGGGGGGCGACCCAAGTCTTGCTCTCTCTCCGACTGCCAGCCAGCCCTGATATAGGAGTCAAGTGCTCGTGCGGTATCCGTGACGACGATGGTGACTGCAGTCATGGCCACGCACGTTGGACAACAATGACGACGCCGCACTGCTGTCACTGTTTACCGACGACGCTGCGATGTCATTCATCATGGTCAGCTTGGCTGAGGATGAAAGCAAGTATACATATTTTCTATAGTGTTTTTGTTTATACACTACTGGCCATTAAAATTGCTACACCAGGAAGATGACGTGCTACAGACGCGGAATTTAACCGACAGGAAGAAGATGCTGTGATATGCAAATGATTAGCTTTTCAGAGCATTCACAGAATGTTGGCGCCGGTGGCGACACCTACAACGTGCTGACATGAGGAAAGTTTCCAACCGATTTCTCATACACAAACAGCAGTTGACTGGCGTTGCCTGGTGAAACGTTGTTATGATGCCTCGTGTAAGGAGGAGAAATGCGTACCGTCACGTTTCCGACTTTGATAAAGGTCGGATTGTAGCCTATCGCGATTGCGGTTTATCGTATCGCGACATTGCTGCTCGCGTTGGTCGAGATCCAATGACTGTTAGCAGAATATGGAATCGGTGGGTTCAAGAGGGTAATACGGAACGCCGTGCTGGATCCCAACGGCCTCGTATCACTAGCAGTCGAGATGACAGGCATCTTATCCACGTAGCTGTAACGGATCGTGCAGCCACATCTCGATCCCTGAATCTACAGATGGGGACATTTGCAAGACAACAACCATCTGCACGAACAGTTCGACGACGCTTGCAGCAGCATGGACTATCAGCTTGGAGACTGTGGCTGCGGTTACCCTTGACGCTGCATCACAGACAGGAGCGCCTGCTATGGTGTACTTAACGACGAACCTGGGTGCACGAATGGCAAAACGTCATTTTTTCGGATGAATCCAGGTTCTGTTTACAGCATCATGATGGTCGCATCCGTTTTTGGCGACATCGCGGTGAACGCACATTGGAAGCGTGTATTCGTCATCGCCATACTGGCGTATCACCCGGCGTGATGGTATGGGGTGCCATTGGTTACACGTCTCGGTCATCTCTTGTTCGCAATGACGACACTTTGAACAGTGGGCGTTACATTGCAGATGTCTTACGACCCGTGGCTCTACCCTCTCTCTGCGAAATCCTACATTTCAGCAGGATAATGCACGACCGCATGTTGCAGGTGCTGTACGGGCCTTTCTGGATACAGAAAATGTTGGACTGCTGCCCTGGCCAGCACATTCTCCAGATCTCTCACCAATTGAAAACGTCTGGTCAATGGTGGCCGAGCAACTGGCTCGTCACTACTGTTGATGAACTGTGGTATCGTGTTGAGGCTGAATGGGCAGCTGTACCTGCACACGCCATCAAAGCTCTGTTTGACTCAATGCCCAGACGTATCAAGGCCGTTATTACGGCCACAGGTGGTTGTTCTGGGTACTGATTTCTCAGGATCTATGCACCGAAATTCCATGAAAATGTAATCACTAACTAGAATGTCACTGTCACTCTAGTCCTAGAATAAAATACACTCCTGGAAATGGAAAAAAGAACACACTGACACCGGTGTGCCAGACCCACCATACTTGCTCCGGACACTGCGAGAGGGCTGTACAAGCAATGATCACACGCACGGCACAGCGGACACACCAGGAACCGCGGTGTTGGCCGTCGAATGGCGCTAGCTGCGCAGCATTTGTGCACCGCCGCCGTCAGTGTCAGCCAGTTTGCCGTGGCATACGGAGCTCCATCGCAGTCTTTAACACTGGTAGCATGCCGCGACAGCGTGGACGTGAACCGTATGTGCAGTTGACGGACTTTGAGCGAGGGCGTATAGTGGGCATGCGGGAGGCCGGGTGGACGTACCGCCGAATTGCTCAACACGTGGGGCGTGAGGTCTCCACAGTACATCGATGTTGTCGCCAGTGGTCGGCGGAAGGTGCACGTGCCCGTCGACCTGGGACCGGACCGCAGCGACGCACAGATGCACGCCAAGACCGTAGGATCCTACGCAGTGCCGTAGGGGACCGCACCGCCACTTCCCAGCAAATTAGGGACACTGTTGCTCCTGGGGTATCGGCGAGGACCATTCGCAACCGTCTCCATGAAGCTGGGCTACGGTCCCGCACACCGTTAGGCCGTCTTCCGCTCACGCCCCCACAATGTGCAGCCCGCCTCCAGCGGTGTCGCGACAGGCGTGAATGGAGGGACGAATGGAGACGTGTCGTCTTCAGCGATGAGAGTCGCTTCTGCCTTGGTGCCAATGATGGTCGTATGCGTGTTTGGCGCCGTGCAGGTGAGCGCCACAATCAGGACTGCATACGACCGAGGCACACAGGGCCAACACCCGGCGTCATGGTGTGGGGAGCGATCTCCTACACTGGCCGTACACCACTGGTGATCGTCGAGGGGACACTGAATAGTGCACGGTACATCAAAACCGTCATCGAACCCATCGTTCTACCATTCCTAGACCGGCAAGGGAACTTGCTGTTCCAACAGGACAATGCACGTCTGCATGTATCCCGTGCCACCCAACGTGCTCTAGAAGGTGTAAGTCAACTACCCTGGCCAGCAAGATCTCCGGATCTGTCCCCCATTGAGCATGTTTGGGACTGGATGAAGCGTCGTCTCACGCGGTCTGCACGTCCAGTACGAACGCTGGTCCAACTGAGGCGCCAGGTGGAAATGGCATGGCAAGCCGTTCCACAGGACTACATCCAGCATCTCTACGATCGTCTCCATGGGAGAATAGCAGCCTGCATTGCTGCGAAAGGTGGATATACACTGTACTAGTGCCGACATTGTGCATGCTTTGTTGCCTGTGTCTATGTGCCTGTGGTTCTGTCAGTGTGATCATGTGATGTATCTGACCCCAGGAATGTGTCAATAAAGTTTCCCCTTCCTGGGACAATGAATTCACGGTGTTCTTATTTCAATTTCCAGGAGTGTATTTGTCCAATGAATACCCGTCTATCATCTGCATTTCTTCTTGGTGTAGCAATTTTAATGGCTAGTAGTGTAAGTTATTCTTATGGGTTCTACTTCTTTTTTTCTAGGTGTGAGCAGGCGTTACTCGCTGTGGGATCTGAACCCAGCAGCTGATAATGATGGTGACGATGATGATGATCTCTGGGGGACGACTTCGATTGTTCAGAGGTAGATATCGCCTATTCTACAGTATTTAATTTTTTGTTGTTATTTTTGAGATGCTCTTGTTTGTAGATGTGCTCAATGCGAATATCGGTGTTCTGACACTACTACCAGCTACTAGTTCTTTTGCAGCTGTGTTTTCGTTTGGGCTTGTCCATATTCTTTCAGACACATTCCCCTGCCGACGTCATGCAGCTCCTCTAGATCCCATGCTGGATATGCCCTTAATGACAAACATGCCCACTGATGATTAGTTGCTGGAAGTGTATTCCAATAATGAAGACAACGACAGTTTTATTTGTAAGTACTCAGAATTTATTATTATTATTGTACGAATACGGATTTTTATTTCTCCTTCCTTAGATACATATCAACTGCGTCTCTTTCTCCTTCTCGTGTGCAGAGTTATTAGGAGTTCGACGCGTCGTTGACGGGAAGAGCATTGTCCAAGTTAGGGGGAGAGCTGTCCTGACATCATGGGGTGAGTCGATACCAGAGTGGTCATACTGAGTCACTTTTCTGAGATGCAGGAAAGGGGGTCCTGTAAGACACTCAGCTGTATACCCTACCTTGATTTATGTTCATAAGATTTTGATCAACTTATTGTGGGGTCCAGTTACATCTCTCTTCAAAAGTATATGCTGCTAACAAAAAGCATATCCTAATGTCCAGAATCATGATGAGAGGAATTTAAATTGATTTCCATGGTTGCTTCTCACTAGTGATAGAAATTAACCAAAAAATACAGGGCATACAGATACACAACGAACACCAGATGTCCACTGACTTTCTAATTTCTCGTTTATGGCCGAATGTAGGAAAACCATAAGAAGAAGACAAACATTAACACGCTGTGTGGCACATCGACAAAGAAGTCGAGCGTAAATTAGGTGGTCCCCTCTTCTTGTCCATATTAGCCAAGAACCATCCAAAAAGTGTAGACCTGCTGCTAATCTCTGAAGACGATATGCAACACAACGTTTGGATATAATGCATGTCCCACCTACGTTCCCCTGAAATGAAAACAAAAAAGGTGCAAGATATTTTTGCTGTAGATGTCTCAAGTCGTTTACCAAGAGCATGTATCTTGAAAGACACCTGATTGGCTGCTAGAGCCAGGAAACAATATGTGTGGAAACGCTTATCAAGGATAAAAGGTTCTAGAAGTTTAAGAATGCCTCTCACCAACACTTCTGTCCCTTCGTCGTTTACGTCGATTTAGAGCGCCTCCTAGCTCCTGTGGTACAGTGTGAACGTGGTGCCTCTGCCTCCCATATCACTGTCACAAAATGATGATTGTGATATGTGGCTACCCATCAAGTCCTGTGTACTAAAATTAAAATCTTATGTCAAGGGGATGGTGCGAGATGGCTGCTCACTGAGCTTGAAAGTCTTGTACGGGATGTTTATAACATTTATAGTGAAAACGTCCTCATGACCAACGTGAAGGAGAATGATGCACTGTACAAGCAGGCAGCTGATCGTTATACCTGGGGACTGTGACTGGACAGAGGTGAGGAAGCTCCCTGTAGAGTCTGTTGCCATGTAACGGGGAATACCAGAGTGCAGCTGACAACCCGTGTAACTTTAAGTACTAACTGCCACAGCACACAGCCATCTTTTCCACAGTTTCAGTGAGCATGATGCCCACTTTCTAGTTCAGCACTTTGACGAGCCTGGGTTGTAGGATGATAAGATCAGTGTCATTGCTGACACCGTTGACAAATACATGCCGCTTCACAGAGGATCACACCAAGAATAATGCTCCACTTCCTGGATTCACAACGCTTCATGCTCACGTCTCTTTAGAAATTTGCTGAACCAACGCGTCCTGGAGATATTCTTAGCAAAGGGAGCCACTTATCTCGATGATGTAGAGTTTCAAGAGTTTCAACTTGTGACGGAGAAGGGGTCTTTCCATACGAATATCTGGATTCTCTAGTAAACTAAGAGGCATTTCCATAATGAATAGAAAGAACGGGCAATTGGTGAATGAACAGCAGGACTTCGGCATCTCTGATTTATCAGAACGTGTAAAATGATGAACACGAATGTACATCTGACCGGCAACATCTTCGAGAAGTTCTGTAGCATATGGCTGAGATTTCGTGGGATGCCATGTTAAGAAAGACACAAGCCAGTAGCGAATTCTTGACCAACGTTGAGATGCATGTCTTCCTGGAACATGCGGTCCACAAGTGACTTTGCCAATGTGTGCGCAGGTATGCCAAGGCAAATAACTCGCAAATAATCGAGGGGGAGTACAGGTTGTCTGACGATTTCAGTTTCATCCTTTACCTGGATGTAAACTGTCTCTACAGGCAAACCATGCAACAAAGTCTCCCTTTTCAAGGGCTCTCATGGATGTCCAAAGCGGAAATCACCAGACTGAGGAAAGAGATCAAATATGTGGCTGCTGATGCTGTTGAGGGATATGTCCTAGAGATAGAGCTGGACTATCCCACAAGTCTGCATGACAGACACGGTGATTTGCACAGCCTGAAAGACTTTCACGTTCAGGGACTTCAACAGGTGCCTCCTCTAGGGCATTGGCGCTGCACCACAAATGCTTATCAGGAGACATTTCGATTGAGGTTATATACTGAGGTATATACTGCAATTCCAGCTGGAAGCAGGGGTGTCCTATCACGATCACAAGTGGTTCATTGGGGGGGCATAGGTGTGGAAGTCTGCTGCACCCAGACTATTTACTGATGTGTCTGGGTGGGTTTATTTGTTAGTAAAAAGATAAAAAGGTGTTCCACTTGACTGGGTGTGTGTGGAATAGTTTGATGAACTGTTTGTCACAGTTCTGACTGCATGTTTGAGATTATGAATGTTTCATTGCACACTGCGTCCGTCCATGTGTGTGTGTGTGTGTGTGTGTGTGTGTGTGTGTGTATTGTTTTTGAGCTGCCATTGCTGTTGCTGTTCTAAGTATGTACACACTGAAAACTTCTCTCTCTGAGTTACTAATAAGTGTTTAATAGACATTGGAAATTAAAAAATTACCTTATTCACAAAAGAACGCGTATATTGTAATGAATCAATTACTAAATAACAAAACTGTTACGTATATCACAAATACGAGAAAAAATGGAAATTAAAAAACTTTCAGTTGTTTTCACAATACAGTTGTTCTTCTTTCTCATATTTTTTGAATGAAATACCTCCTTTATCAGTTTTATATTGATGGCAGGAGCCAGAGAAAAAAGAAATCCTTTTCGAATACAATATTTTTTAAATTTACATACATACATACAAGGCCTACCGGTTCTAGACGGGATCGCGATTTATCGCCTCCAATTCGTATTTGCGTAAGTAGAGCTTTGCGGATGTGCGCCAGGAATACTGCACTCGTTTACGTGTGTGTGTGTGTGTGTGTGTGTGTGTGTGTGTGGGACGTGCGTCACGTCCTCGCTGTGACAGCATGTGGTTAGCGGTCAGCGGGCAGCTAACATCCCGTTTGCGGTCTGAGCCGCTTCGCGCTTCCGACAGCCCGGCTGTGGGCGTCACAGCAACACAGGGCGAGGGAGGCCAGCGAGCGACACGGGCCGAGTCCACACAGTAGGGGGCCCGGCGTACGGACAAACCCAAAATCACTGTAGTGGTGACACGTGGCTGCAGTCGACTCTTACCCGTACGTCGATAAGCAGTACAGAAAACGAAAAATAAAATTCAGAATTTCCATCGTTGTGCAGGAGCAGTGAATTGGAAGGTGGTGCACACTTTTGAATCGGCACCTTCCAATACGTTGAATCCGTCGTCCTTGCCATGGCGCCACTGCGCTTTCTGCCATCTAGACCTAAACTATGGCCGGCCGGTGTGACCGAGCGGTTCTAAACGCTTCAGTCTGGAACCGCGCGACTGCTACGGTCGCAGGTTCGAATCCTGCCTCTGGCATGAATGTCTGTTATGTCCTTAGGTTAGTTAGGTTTAAGTAGTTCTAAGTTCTAGGGGACTGATGACCTCAGAAGTTAAGTCCCATAGTGCTCAGAGCCATTTGAACTATTCTGACCATACATACATACATATTTGTACACAGCATTATGTGAGAGCCCAGTTACCAGGGGCACAGGGTCAAAATCGTAAGCTGCGTCGTTTCCTTGGCCACAGCACGCTTTGCCGTACTACTCTGCAGGGCTGTAGTGAAGAACCACGAGAGGAATTATCTCGAATACGAATACCTCAAGACTGCTGCAGCTGTCTGAAGACTTAAGTTTCATTCAGAAAGCAAAGTGTGTCTTTAAATCGAAACTACCTATACAACATTGGTTTCACGGAATAACTTTTGGCAATTACACTTTTCCTAAGCAAGTGCAGTGTATGATCAACGAAGCGTATCTGCACCGCAAATGTAATAAAGAAGTCGTCCTTTAAACATTCTCGCAAGCTATGAGGTACTAACTCTACAAAATATTGGATACGTATCAGGTAAATTGGCTTTCCTGCAGTGAAATGCTTGGATGATGGTAACGAAAACAAGATGCAATGACAGGACATGATATGATGTCGGCAGAAACCATTCTTAAATACGGAACCCGCTACTATCAATCGTTGAAATTACCATCCAGCAAACATCCGTAATATTTATAGGAAAAAGATTTAATCTACCCACAACCTTTTCAGTTCACTAAAACAGGTATCGCGTAATTCTCTTCTCAAAGGATCCAAAATGAGGCTCACACGATACTTTAGGGACTGGCACGTTGCTACATACGCCACAAAAAGTTACACAAAGACACAGATCATACTGCGTGCTTTTGCTTTCCATGTATACTACTGTCAGAATCCAAACAGTCATAATGCACAGTGGCCATTCTATGTGTTAAGGTTGGGTTGTTTGGGGAAGGATACCAGACAGCGAGGTCATCGGATTAGGGAAGGATGGGCAAGGAAGTCGGCCATGCCCTAAATCAGAATGGCCGGACACGGGATTGAACCGTCGTCCTCCCGAATGCGAGTCCAGTGTATGTGTTAAGAGCACATAGCTTTTACTCTCGGTAGTGGGAACATCACTGGTGGTAGTGTTCATAAATCATAGACAGAGAATTCAGACTCGATAATGGTTCGAGTTAGGCCACGAGACATGTGCAGAAAGGATAACGACTGAGATGAATGCTCTAAGAAAGCAGCATCCGGTTTCAGGTTAGTCTGACAGACGTTTTCTTTGGCCTTGACATATTCATAAAATGTTCTGGTTGTGACTGTAGTAGCACAGTGCCTTTAACAAAGCCACTCGCAGACGCAACACGCGCTACCTGGTGGACCCCAGCTGCAGGGTTTCGTTATTGACGCGCGTCCTCTGTGGCTGCGGCGGCTGGGGCATTGCCGTGTCACACGGACAGTGCTGGCTGGCAGTGGTGAGCACAGGGGGCCGCCAATGGCGTCGGGCCACAAGTGTCAGCTGCGCTATCGTCTGGTCATGGAGTCCTGGGAAATGGTCACGTGAATGGGAAGACGTTGAACAGTTGTGCCGAAATGTATGAATTATGTGGTATGTATACAGGTTAATAATGAGATTTGAAGTTGACGAACCTCCATGTTGAGCAGAAGTAATTTTATAGGCGTTCCATATGGAGTAGAGATTCTTAGAAAGAGAAGATGCTGATGGAAACTTGAAATGCCACACTGAGACTCTAGACCACTCTCCACTAAATATGAAGCTAACATGCTTCAGCTTGTAAAGCAGGATTGGATGCAAAGTTATCTGAATCTGTTAAAGAAGTAGCTAGCAAATATGAGAAAAGAAAGATACAGACGATTTTCTTCGATCTCTAACCATTCCGAGCTTAGCCTCCCTGATCATAGTCCCAAAAGGCTCACAGAAGTAGAGGTTGGTTCAGAATTCTTCCAGAAGGTTAGTGTTAGAACTGGAGAGCCAAAGATAGCTACAGTTTGAAGAAGGTAAACTGGGAAACACTCTCCAAGAACTGACCAGGTGGTGTGTGTCATTTTCTCACCCCCTGTACGTATAATGCAGTTTATAAGAGGAGGAAAAAACTCCACTTACCATTCGTTCGAATGCGAGGGGAACCAACAGCTGTGGGGCGTGCGTCGCACCGAGTGAGAGCAGCTGCGCCAAGTCCCGGCAGTAGCTGGAGAGGCGTTTCCGGAAAACAGCCGCCTCGACCTGGAGTCCTGCACAAGACGGGAGACGACGGACTGATGAACAAGCCGGTGGATCAGACTTCTGTAGGAAGCACAGCTTTCCCTTTCTGCCCCCACAAAGTGTATGCAGGTAGCATTTACCTTTTGAAACTAGATCAATATACAATGTCAGTAATCGTATGAGTTACAGCATGGACACCTAGACCGGACTTTACAAAGCTCATATTCCAGCGACAAATTTAAAGAGCACATCAAGCAAAGAGAGAGTACCACCACCTAACGTAGATCCAGTAATAAAAATTAACCTAAGGGTAGAAGTATCAAAATACCTGAAGAAGTGGAAATATACAACTATTGCGAAAATCACCCACACGGCTTGCCCAACAATAAGACAGATTTAAGAAATAAGAGATGTCGAGATAAATTCCAGTCAGTTTTATGTGCTAATAATAGAAAGTAACATTAATGGGGATGTATAGTTTGGCTATTTGACTTTGACTTACTGACAAGCATAGGACGTAACGATTTGCACAGGATCGTGTCTATGCTGGTTTTATAATATGAGTAGTCTTTACGACGTTTCCCGTGAGTTGTATGATATGTATGGAAATGAGGAAAAATTATGTCCACTCATAAACATTTTTATATTTAGGATGTATTTCTTTTAACATAAGTAATATATTTTAGTAATTCAGTAAAAAATTGAATAAGGTGTTTTGCAAGTGTAGCTGAAAAAGCCATTCTCGGCCTAAACTTTCTAAGGACCATGGAAATGTATGACTACATTTGTACTGGTACAGTACCTTACATATTAACAATACATTTTACAATTACATGGTGATACACATAATGTTCTGTAATTCATGACAAGTATCCCATCACATGTTTTTATCTCACTTTTTGTACTCCTTTTTCTTTTTATTTGTCCACCGGATCAATTCATGTACGAAAGTTGTTGTGAATGCGATTTATACCTTTGTGATTTAATGTGGTACAAAGAATACACATGTAAAATTATATATATATGATTATTACTGCCATGTTTTTATGAGCAGCCAAGCTACTGTAAGCCTTTGACGATGGATACCATATGTACTATTACGCACTATCACAATAAAGAAATGTCTTATCTTATTTCTTTACAGCAAATGCTTGTATTGTAAACAGAATGCCAAATTTTGTTAACAAATGTAAACACGATATTAAGATACCCTGGTATAAAACGTTTACTGTGCCATGTACAATCACTGCTAAGAGCAAAGAAGAAACGACTTGTGAATATGTTCCCCACCAACCGCCTCAGTTGTCGTATAAACAACACGAACAGTGGTTAGAGGGGATTCATGTTAGTGATGTTAACATCAGTAACAATAAATTTACCTTATGGCATAACTATGATCCTCACGCTCATCTAATGTTGATGTACACTCGCAGTTAGGATACTCAACATACAGAGACAACACTGAGATATACACACGTCAGAAGATTCGTAAATTTTGACATCTCCAGTGGCCCAATGTAAGTGATGTGCTGTTTTTAGCATTTGTTGCAATATAACTGCCTCATGTATGGGATGATAGTGGCGTTCTATACATGCCATTTGCCCTTCGCTTTTCGGTTATTGCTGTATACCTGTATAAAGTGCATAGGATTGAAAATGTAGTCGTGAAAACAAATAATGTTACAGTTAATGGCAGGTACGACGTCTTTAAGAAAAATACTTCATTATTTTTCGCATTTCGTCCTTATGCGAGCTTATTTTCAGTACGGAAAAGACATTGCTAAAGATGGAGAATGATGTGTGTACACGATGTTTATTGCGTTCCTAATGCTATTGGAATTACTCAGCGGCAAATCGCAAAAGAGAAAGTCCAAAGAACGTGCATCTTTACGACTTTGTAAAAAAAAAAAAAACGAATCATCGGCATGAGGGACTTGAGAGCATCGTACCGACACATTACACTGGCATCTGGCTGTAGGGCAACGACTCCCAGAATGTATAGCCACGGGTTGGGAGAAGCTCACCAGCCATCACTGACAGACCGATGTAGACTGGGTTGAGATCTGTGGCTACCACTGACACCACACCACAAGCAGCACAGTGTAGGGCGTTCTGTGGTGTTCAGCTGCGGGAGTCGCTTTTGCCTGTGGCGGTCAGGTCGACGCTGCTCTGTCCTCAGGTGGCCTCGTGAGACGTCACGGGAAGCAGCGGTCGTCGAGATGCCTACCTCTCCAGCCCACAGAAACAAACAGGGGTCAGGAAGACTCGCGATCAATTGATGTGGAAGGCATGTGGAAGAGTTCTTCGAAATTTCAATGGAATATGTTGGACCATGTTATCAAAAAATAACTAGAGCATTCAGGGAGGCTGGCGTTCGCGTAGGCTTCCATACAAGGAAGAAGTTGGGGGGAATATTACTACATAAGGACGAAGGGAAAACAGATATGTTTAAGCAATCCGGTATATACGAATTTAAGTGTGGGGGATGTGCTGGGACATACATTGCCCAGACGGGTAGGGATTTTGCCACAAGGTTTAGAGAACATAACTATAGTAATAATAGTGGGCTGGGATGTCATATGAGGGAGACTGGCCAAAAGCGGGACCTCATAGAAGATAGCCTAAGAATTCAGCATTTATAACCTAAAGGGAAGATTTTAGATAACTTTGAAGAGCTGGAGATCTACGCGCGTGTACAGCACGCTGCACACCCAGTATTTAATAAACAGGCTTCCGGTGGGAACAACTGGTTTTCTGACTTGTTTGAACGTATACTATTTGAACTTGGTATCTATTATCCCCTCATTATAAGTATGATTGTGTATTTTATAGGAGCTGGTGGTGTTCTGTCCACGTACCGTTATGATAAGCTAGGTTTTTTGCCCAGTGGTTGGCTAGTTTAACGTCATAAAGTTAGATGGGCATATAGGTTGGCGAATAAACAATTTTTTCAGCCTTCAGTTGCAAGGTAATTTTTACTCGTTTACCTAGGTTTTGATTCCAGTAATGGAATCTTCTTCAGAACAAAAAATTAAATTATTTTGAGAGCCAAACACTGGCTATGTCACAGATTAAAAACTAAAACAATAAAGACGCATAATAATAAGATCATGTCTGTCAAAATTAAAACCATTAAGATGAACGTAGACGAAGCTACGCCGGCCAGAAATAAGGACCCCTACCGAGGGCACTTCGCTGCTGGTTCACTTGTTCAGCGTCAGTATACGCTCTGCTTCAAGACTGCTCGAGCCGCAGTCATATATTATTCGACACTTTCTTTGAATTGTCAAGGCTGCACGCCTGGTTGGATAGGAAGGAGTTGAAGTTTGCGGTACGTATCTCATATGACCACATCTCATTTTCTGTAACGTTGAGACGTGTTGAGTATGCTGTTCGATTATGTTTTGTACTTGTTTTTAACATGTGTCTGAAAATGGGTGTAATCCCGAAACGAGTAACATGTTCTAATAAAAGATTCAATTGAACATCTCATTACTTTATTGCGATTGTACAGCATTGGTTGCCAGTTATTTGTTTGTCCAACTTCTGTGATGCCCTTTTCATAGATGTCCATTCTTGTTCAAATGAACTGCCTGTGTGGTATTCATCAACGTAGTATCTACAGCCCAAGAGAAATTCAGAGGCATTTCATGAATGCTCTCCACTTCAGTGTCCCACTCCTTTCCGCATTTATTCTGCCAGACAATTCTCTTAAACTCCTATCCAGTCTTCATCGCAATTCAGTTGAGATCTGAGCTTATATCTGGCCCTAGGTGTGCCACACAATCGAAGAGCAGGATTTAGAAAACGATAGATTTCGACTTCTAGACGTAGATAATCGGACAATTCTTCCCATAAATACAGATGTACGAGTATTAAGAAGAGTCTCCCCAGGACGTAACCTCACATGGAACTTTCCTGTGCCTCGATCCTTTTCGAAGCCTGCCTCCCGTGGGGAAGCGAGAGTTTTCGATACCTATCGACAGTTGCGAGTTAAAACAAAGAGCGACAGAGGGAGAGAGAAAGGGACTCCCCTCTCTTCCACTCCGATCCAAGACCAAACGTCGTGTGCAATCATGACTGTTTGTACTGAAGCAATAATGTTAAGATTTGAAGTGAGGGCATCGAGGAGTTAGGGACGTTTATGCAGCGTATTTTGAGACGATGAGAAGAGACGCGCCGCGCCGCGCCGCCTGGCCCAGTAAGTGTAGTTTGCTTTGATATAGGACCGTTTGGCGACGTAAAAAAATACTAGTTTCCACAGTGGAATGAAAGGAGAGTAACGGAAAGTGTTTAATTTGCAAGTACATCAGACGAAAAAGTAGCTTTTGCGCGAGTTTGTGTAATCCGTTTTTCGGTTTGTATTTGCGTCTTTGAGTGCGTTTTTGCCTGGGACAGTAAGGTCGTATCGAGGTGAAATTTGTATGACGTACTGAGGTCGGTGGTCTCTTGGCGGTGTCAAAGTTTTAAGATTTGAAGTGAGGGCATCGAGGAGTTACGGACGTTTATGCAGCGTATTTTGAGACGATGAGAAGAGACGCGCCGCGCCGCGCCGCCTGGCCCAGTAAGTGTAGTTTGCTTTGATATAGGACCGTTTGGCGACGTAAAAAAATACTAGTTTCCACAGTGGAATGAAAGGAGAGTAACGGAAAGTGTTTAATTTGCAAGTACATCAGACGAAAAAGTAGCTTTTGCGCGAGTTTGTGTAATCCGTTTTTCGGTTTGTATTTGCGTCTTTGAGTGCGTTTTTGCCTGGGACAGTAAGGTCGTATCGAGGTGAAATTTGTATGACGTACTGAGGTCGGTGGTCTCTTGGCGGTGTCAAAGTTTTAAGATTTGAAGTGAGGGCATCGAGGAGTTACGGACGTTTATGCAGCGTATTTTGAGACGATGAGAAGAGACGCGCCGCGCCGCGCCGCCTGGCCCAGTAAGTGTAGTTTGCTTTGATATAGGACCGTTTGGCGACGTAAAAAAATACTAGTTTCCACAGTGGAATGAAAGGAGAGTAACGGAAAGTGTTTAATTTGCAAGTACATCAGACGAAAAAGTAGCTTTTGCGCGAGTTTGTGTAATCCGTTTTTCGGTTTGTATTTGCGTCTTTGAGTGCGTTTTTGCCTGGGACAGTAAGGTCGTATCGAGGTGAAATTTGTATGACGTACTGAGGTCGGTGGTCTCTTGGCGGTGTCAAAGTTTTAAGATTTGAAGTGAGGGCATCGAGGAGTTACGGACGTTTATGCAGCGTATTTTGAGACGATGAGAAGAGACGCGCCGCGCCGCGCCGCCTGGCCCAGTAAGTGTAGTTTGCTTTGATATAGGACCGTTTGGCGACGTAAAAAAATACTAGTTTCCACAGTGGAATGAAAGGAGAGTAACGGAAAGTGTTTAATTTGCAAGTACATGAGACGAAAAAGTAGCTTTTGCGCGAGTTTGTGTGATCCGTTTTTCGGTTTGTATTTGCGTCTTTGAGTGCGTTTTTGCCTGGGACAGTAAGGTCGTATCTAGTTGAAATTGATATCACGTACTGAGGTCGGTAGTCGCTTGGCGGTGTCAAAGTTTTAAGATTTGAAGTGAGGGCATCGAGGAGTTACGGACGTTTATGCAGCGTATTTTGAGACGATGAGAAGAGACGCGCCGCGCCGCGCCGCCTGGCCCAGTAAGTGTAGTTTGCTTTGATATAGGACCGTTTGGCGACGTAAAAAAATACTAGTTTCCACAGTGGAATGAAAGGAGAGTAACGGAAAGTGTTTAATTTGCAAGTACATCAGACGAAAAAGTAGCTTTTGCGCGAGTTTGTGTAATCCGTTTTTCGGTTTGTATTTGCGTCTTTGAGTGCGTTTTTGCCTGGGACAGTAAGGTCGTATCGAGGTGAAATTTGTATGACGTACTGAGGTCGGTGGTCTCTTGGCGGTGTCAAAGTTTTAAGATTTGAAGTGAGGGCATCGAGGAGTTACGGACGTTTATGCAGCGTATTTTGAGACGATGAGAAGAGACGCGCCGCGCCGCGCCGCCTGGCCCAGTAAGTGTAGTTTGCTTTGATATAGGACCGTTTGGCGACGTAAAAAAATACTAGTTTCCACAGTGGAATGAAAGGAGAGTAACGGAAAGTGTTTAATTTGCAAGTACATCAGACGAAAAAGTAGCTTTTGCGCGAGTTTGTGTAATCCGTTTTTCGGTTTGTATTTGCGTCTTTGAGTGCGTTTTTGCCTGGGACAGTAAGGTCGTATCGAGGTGAAATTTGTATGACGTACTGAGGTCGGTGGTCTCTTGGCGGTGTCAAAGTTTTAAGATTTGAAGTGAGGGCATCGAGGAGTTACGGACGTTTATGCAGCGTATTTTGAGACGATGAGAAGAGACGCGCCGCGCCGCGCCGCCTGGCCCAGTAAGTGTAGTTTGCTTTGATATAGGACCGTTTGGCGACGTAAAAAAATACTAGTTTCCACAGTGGAATGAAAGGAGAGTAACGGAAAGTGTTTAATTTGCAAGTACATCAGACGAAAAAGTAGCTTTTGCGCGAGTTTGTGTAATCCGTTTTTCGGTTTGTATTTGCGTCTTTGAGTGCGTTTTTGCCTGGGACAGTAAGGTCGTATCGAGGTGAAATTTGTATGACGTACTGAGGTCGGTGGTCTCTTGGCGGTGTCAAAGTTTTAAGATTTGAAGTGAGGGCATCGAGGAGTTACGGACGTTTATGCAGCGTATTTTGAGACGATGAGAAGAGACGCGCCGCGCCGCGCCGCCTGGCCCAGTAAGTGTAGTTTGCTTTGATATAGGACCGTTTGGCGACGTAAAAAAATACTAGTTTCCACAGTGGAATGAAAGGAGAGTAACGGAAAGTGTTTAATTTGCAAGTACATCAGACGAAAAAGTAGCTTTTGCGCGAGTTTGTGTAATCCGTTTTTCGGTTTGTATTTGCGTCTTTGAGTGCGTTTTTGCCTGGGACAGTAAGGTCGTATCGAGGTGAAATTTGTATGACGTACTGAGGTCGGTGGTCTCTTGGCGGTGTCAAAGTTTTAAGATTTGAAGTGAGGGCATCGAGGAGTTACGGACGTTTATGCAGCGTATTTTGAGACGATGAGAAGAGACGCGCCGCGCCGCGCCGCCTGGCCCAGTAAGTGTAGTTTGCTTTGATATAGGACCGTTTGGCGACGTAAAAAAATACTAGTTTCCACAGTGGAATGAAAGGAGAGTAACGGAAAGTGTTTAATTTGCAAGTACATCAGACGAAAAAGTAGCTTTTGCGCGAGTTTGTGTAATCCGTTTTTCGGTTTGTATTTGCGTCTTTGAGTGCGTTTTTGCCTGGGACAGTAAGGTCGTATCGAGGTGAAATTTGTATGACGTACTGAGGTCGGTGGTCTCTTGGCGGTGTCAAAGTTTTAAGATTTGAAGTGAGGGCATCGAGGAGTTACGGACGTTTATGCAGCGTATTTTGAGACGATGAGAAGAGACGCGCCGCGCCGCGCCGCCTGGCCCAGTAAGTGTAGTTTGCTTTGATATAGGACCGTTTGGCGACGTAAAAAAATACTAGTTTCCACAGTGGAATGAAAGGAGAGTAACGGAAAGTGTTTAATTTGCAAGTACATGAGACGAAAAAGTAGCTTTTGCGCGAGTTTGTGTAATCCGTTTTTCGGTTTGTATTTGCGTCTTTGAGTGCGTTTTTGCCTGGGACAGTAAGGTCGTATCGAGGTGAAATTTGTATGACGTACTGAGGTCGGTGGTCTCTTGGCGGTGTCAAAGTTTTAAGATTTGAAGTGAGGGCATCGAGGAGTTACGGACGTTTATGCAGCGTATTTTGAGACGATGAGAAGAGACGCGCCGCGCCGCCTGGCCCAGTAAGTGTAGTTTGCTTTGATATAGGACCGTTTGGCGACGTAAAAAAATACTAGTTTCCACAGTGGAATGAAAGGAGAGTAACGGAAAGTGTTTAATTTGCAAGTACATGAGACGAAAAAGTAGCTTTTGCGCGAGTTTGTGTAATCCGTTTTTCGGTTTGTATTTGCGTCTTTGAGTGCGTTTTTGCCTGGGACAGTAAGGTCGTATCGAGGTGAAATTTGTATGACGTACTGAGGTCGGTGGTCTCTTGGCGGTGTCAAAGTTTTAAGATTTGAAGTGAGGGCATCGAGGAGTTACGGACGTTTATGCAGCGTATTTTGAGACGATGAGAAGAGACGCGCCGCGCCGCCTGGCCCAGTAAGTGTAGTTTGCTTTGATATAGGACCGTTTGGCGACGTAAAAAAATACTAGTTTCCACAGTGGAATGAAAGGAGAGTAACGGAAAGTGTTTAATTTGCAAGTACATGAGACGAAAAAGTAGCTTTTGCGCGAGTTTGTGTAATCCGTTTTTCGGTTTGTATTTGCGTCTTTGAGTGCGTTTTTGCCTGGGACAGTAAGGTCGTATCGAGGTGAAATTTGTATGACGTACTGAGGTCGGTGGTCTCTTGGCGGTGTCAAAGTTTTAAGATTTGAAGTGAGGGCATCGAGGAGTTACGGACGTTTATGCAGCGTATTTTGAGACGATGAGAAGAGACGCGCCGCGCCGCGCCGCCTGGCCCAGTAAGTGTAGTTTGCTTTGATATAGGACCGTTTGGCGACGTAAAAAAATACTAGTTTCCACAGTGGAATGAAAGGAGAGTAACGGAAAGTGTTTAATTTGCAAGTACATGAGACGAAAAAGTAGCTTTTGCGCGAGTTTGTGTAATCCGTTTTTCGGTTTGTATTTGCGTCTTTGAGTGCGTTTTTGCCTGGGACAGTAAGGTCGTATCGAGGTGAAATTTGTACTGAGGTCGGTGGTCTCTTGGCGGTGTCAAAGTTTTAAGATTTGAAGTGAGGGCATCGAGGAGTTACGGACGTTTATGCAGCGTATTTTGAGACGATGAGAAGAGACGCGCCGCGCCGCGCCGCCTGGCCCAGTAAGTGTAGTTTGCTTTGATATAGGACCGTTTGGCGACGTAAAAAAATACTAGTTTCCACAGTGGAATGAAAGGAGAGTAACGGAAAGTGTTTAATTTGCAAGTACATCAGACGAAAAAGTAGCTTTTGCGCGAGTTTGTGTAATCCGTTTTTCGGTTTGTATTTGCGTCTTTGAGTGCGTTTTTGCCTGGGACAGTAAGGTCGTATCGAGGTGAAATTTGTATGACGTACTGAGGTCGGTGGTCTCTTGGCGGTGTCAAAGTTTTAAGATTTGAAGTGAGGGCATCGAGGAGTTACGGACGTTTATGCAGCGTATTTTGAGACGATGAGAAGAGACGCGCCGCGCCGCGCCGCCTGGCCCAGTAAGTGTAGTTTGCTTTGATATAGGACCGTTTGGCGACGTAAAAAAATACTAGTTTCCACAGTGGAATGAAAGGAGAGTAACGGAAAGTGTTTAATTTGCAAGTACATCAGACGAAAAGTAGCTTTTGCGCGAGTTTGTGTAATCCGTTTTTCGGTTGTATTTGCGTCTTTGAGTGCGTTTTTGCCTGGGACAGTAAGGTCGTATCGAGGTGAAATTTGTATGACGTACTGAGGTCGGTGGTCTCTTGGCGGTGTCAAAGTTTTAAGATTTGAAGTGAGGGCATCGAGGAGTTACGGACGTTTATGCAGCGTATTTTGAGACGATGAGAAGAGACGCGCCGCGCCGCCTGGCCCAGTAAGTGTAGTTTGCTTTGATATAGGACCGTTTGGCGACGTAAAAAAATACTAGTTTCCACAGTGGAATGAAAGGAGAGTAACGGAAAGTGTTTAATTTGCAAGTACATGCAGACGAAAAAGTAGCTTTTGCGCGAGTTTGTGTAATCCGTTTTTCGGTTTGTATTTGCGTCTTGAGTGCGTTTTTGCCTGGGACAGTAAGGTCGTATCGAGGTGAAATTTGTATGACGTACTGAGGTCGGTGGTCTCTTGGCGGTGTCAAAGTTTTAAGATTTGAAGTGAGGGCATCGAGGAGTTACGGACGTTTATGCAGCGTATTTTGAGACGATGAGAAGAGACGCCGCCGCGCCGCCTGGCCCAGTAACTGGCCCAGTAAGTGTAGTTTGCTTTGATATAGGACCGTTTGGCGACGTAAAAAAATACTAGTTTCCACAGTGGAATGAAAGGAGAGTAACGGAAAGTGTTTAATTTGCAAGTACATGAGACGAAAAAGTAGCTTTTGCGCGAGTTTGTGTAATCCGTTTTTCGGTTTGTATTTGCGTCTTTGAGTGCGTTTTTGCCTGGGACAGTAAGGTCGTATCGAGGTGAAATTTGTATGACGTACTGAGGTCGGTGGTCTCTTGGCGGTGTCAAAGTTTTAAGATTTGAAGTGAGGGCATCGAGGAGTTACGGACGTTTATGCAGCGTATTTTGAGACGATGAGAAGAGACGCGCCGCGCCGCGCCGCCTGGCCCAGTAAGTGTAGTTTGCTTTGATATAGGACCGTTTGGCGACGTAAAAAAATACTAGTTTCCACAGTGGAATGAAAGGAGAGTAACGGAAAGTGTTTAATTTGCAAGTACATCAGACGAAAAAGTAGCTTTTGCGCGAGTTTGTGTAATCCGTTTTTCGGTTTGTATTTGCGTCTTTGAGTGCGTTTTTGCCTGGGACAGTAAGGTCGTATCGAGGTGAAATTTGTAGACGTACTGAGGTCGGTGGTCTCTTGGCGGTGTCAAAGTTTTAAGATTTGAAGTGAGGGCATCGAGGAGTTACGGACGTTTATGCAGCGTATTTTGAGACGATGAGAAGAGACGCGCCGCGCCGCCTGGCCCAGTAAGTGTAGTTTGCTTTGATATAGGACCGTTTGGCGACGTAAAAAAATACTAGTTTCCACAGTGGAATGAAAGGAGAGTAACGGAAAGTGTTTAATTTGCAAGTACATGAGACGAAAAAGTAGCTTTTGCGCGAGTTTGTGTAATCCGTTTTTCGGTTTGTATTTGCGTCTTTGAGTGCGTTTTTGCCTGGGACAGTAAGGTCGTATCGAGGTGAAATTTGTATGACGTACTGAGGTCGGTGGTCTCTTGGCGGTGTCAAAGTTTTAAGATTTGAAGTGAGGGCATCGAGGAGTTACGGACGTTTATGCAGCGTATTTTGAGACGATGAGAAGAGACGCGCCGCGCCGCGCCGCCTGGCCCAGTAAGTGTAGTTTGCTTTGATATAGGACCGTTTGGCGACGTAAAAAAATACTAGTTTCCACAGTGGAATGAAAGGAGAGTAACGGAAAGTGTTTAATTTGCAAGTACATCAGACGAAAAAGTAGCTTTTGCGCGAGTTTGTGTAATCCGTTTTTCGGTTTGTATTTGCGTCTTTGAGTGCGTTTTTGCCTGGGACAGTAAGGTCGTATCGAGGTGAAATTTGTATGACGTACTGAGGTCGGTGGTCTCTTGGCGGTGTCAAAGTTTTAAGATTTGAAGTGAGGGCATCGAGGAGTTACGGACGTTTATGCAGCGTATTTTGAGACGATGAGAAGAGACGCGCCGCGCCGCGCCGCCTGGCCCAGTAAGTGTAGTTTGCTTTGATATAGGACCGTTTGGCGACGTAAAAAAATACTAGTTTCCACAGTGGAATGAAAGGAGAGTAACGGAAAGTGTTTAATTTGCAAGTACATCAGACGAAAAAGTAGCTTTTGCGCGAGTTTGTGTAATCCGTTTTTCGGTTTGTATTTGCGTCTTTGAGTGCGTTTTTGCCTGGGACAGTAAGGTCGTATCGAGGTGAAATTTGTATGACGTACTGAGGTCGGTGGTCTCTTGGCGGTGTCAAAGTTTTAAGATTTGAAGTGAGGGCATCGAGGAGTTACGGACGTTTATGCAGCGTATTTTGAGACGATGAGAAGAGACGCGCCGCGCCGCCTGGCCCAGTAAGTGTAGTTTGCTTTGATATAGGACCGTTTGGCGACGTAAAAAAATACTAGTTTCCACAGTGGAATGAAAGGAGAGTAACGGAAAGTGTTTAATTTGCAAGTACATGAGACGAAAAAGTAGCTTTTGCGCGAGTTTGTGTAATCCGTTTTTCGGTTTGTATTTGCGTCTTTGAGTGCGTTTTTGCCTGGGACAGTAAGGTCGTATCGAGGTGAAATTTGTATGACGTACTGAGGTCGGTGGTCTCTTGGCGGTGTCAAAGTTTTAAGATTTGAAGTGAGGGCATCGAGGAGTTACGGACGTTTATGCAGCGTATTTTGAGACGATGAGAAGAGACGCGCCGCGCCGCCTGGCCCAGTAAGTGTAGTTTGCTTTGATATAGGACCGTTTGGCGACGTAAAAAAATACTAGTTTCCACAGTGGAATGAAAGGAGAGTAACGGAAAGTGTTTAATTTGCAAGTACATGAGACGAAAAAGTAGCTTTTGCGCGAGTTTGTGTAATCCGTTTTTCGGTTTGTATTTGCGTCTTTGAGTGCGTTTTTGCCTGGGACAGTAAGGTCGTATCGAGGTGAAATTTGTATGACGTACTGAGGTCGGTGGTCTCTTGGCGGTGTCAAAGTTTTAAGATTTGAAGTGAGGGCATCGAGGAGTTACGGACGTTTATGCAGCGTATTTTGAGACGATGAGAAGAGACGCGCCGCGCCGCGCCGCCTGGCCCAGTAAGTGTAGTTTGCTTTGATATAGGACCGTTTGGCGACGTAAAAAAATACTAGTTTCCACAGTGGAATGAAAGGAGAGTAACGGAAAGTGTTTAATTTGCAAGTACATCAGACGAAAAAGTAGCTTTTGCGCGAGTTTGTGTAATCCGTTTTTCGGTTTGTATTTGCGTCTTTGAGTGCGTTTTTGCCTGGGACAGTAAGGTCGTATCGAGGTGAAATTTGTATGACGTACTGAGGTCGGTGGTCTCTTGGCGGTGTCAAAGTTTTAAGATTTGAAGTGAGGGCATCGAGGAGTTACGGACGTTTATGCAGCGTATTTTGAGACGATGAGAAGAGACGCGCCGCGCCGCGCCGCCTGGCCCAGTAAGTGTAGTTTGCTTTGATATAGGACCGTTTGGCGACGTAAAAAAATACTAGTTTCCACAGTGGAATGAAAGGAGAGTAACGGAAAGTGTTTAATTTGCAAGTACATCAGACGAAAAAGTAGCTTTTGCGCGAGTTTGTGTAATCCGTTTTTCGGTTTGTATTTGCGTCTTTGAGTGCGTTTTTGCCTGGGACAGTAAGGTCGTATCGAGGTGAAATTTGTATGACGTACTGAGGTCGGTGGTCTCTTGGCGGTGTCAAAGTTTTAAGATTTGAAGTGAGGGCATCGAGGAGTTACGGACGTTTATGCAGCGTATTTTGAGACGATGAGAAGAGACGCGCCGCGCCGCCTGGCCCAGTAAGTGTAGTTTGCTTTGATATAGGACCGTTTGGCGACGTAAAAAAATACTAGTTTCCACAGTGGAATGAAAGGAGAGTAACGGAAAGTGTTTAATTTGCAAGTACATGAGACGAAAAAGTAGCTTTTGCGCGAGTTTGTGTAATCCGTTTTTCGGTTTGTATTTGCGTCTTTGAGTGCGTTTTTGCCTGGGACAGTAAGGTCGTATCGAGGTGAAATTTGTATGACGTACTGAGGTCGGTGGTCTCTTGGCGGTGTCAAAGTTTTAAGATTTGAAGTGAGGGCATCGAGGAGTTACGGACGTTTATGCAGCGTATTTTGAGACGATGAGAAGAGACGCGCCGCGCCGCCTGGCCCAGTAAGTGTAGTTTGCTTTGATATAGGACCGTTTGGCGACGTAAAAAAATACTAGTTTCCACAGTGGAATGAAAGGAGAGTAACGGAAAGTGTTTAATTTGCAAGTACATGAGACGAAAAAGTAGCTTTTGCGCGAGTTTGTGTAATCCGTTTTTCGGTTTGTATTTGCGTCTTTGAGTGCGTTTTTGCCTGGGACAGTAAGGTCGTATCGAGGTGAAATTTGTATGACGTACTGAGGTCGGTGGTCTCTTGGCGGTGTCAAAGTTTTAAGATTTGAAGTGAGGGCATCGAGGAGTTACGGACGTTTATGCAGCGTATTTTGAGACGATGAGAAGAGACGCGCCGCGCCGCGCCGCCTGGCCCAGTAAGTGTAGTTTGCTTTGATATAGGACCGTTTGGCGACGTAAAAAAATACTAGTTTCCACAGTGGAATGAAAGGAGAGTAACGGAAAGTGTTTAATTTGCAAGTACATCAGACGAAAAAGTAGCTTTTGCGCGAGTTTGTGTAATCCGTTTTTCGGTTTGTATTTGCGTCTTTGAGTGCGTTTTTGCCTGGGACAGTAAGGTCGTATCGAGGTGAAATTTGTATGACGTACTGAGGTCGGTGGTCTCTTGGCGGTGTCAAAGTTTTAAGATTTGAAGTGAGGGCATCGAGGAGTTACGGACGTTTATGCAGCGTATTTTGAGACGATGAGAAGAGACGCGCCGCGCCGCCTGGCCCAGTAAGTGTAGTTTGCTTTGATATAGGACCGTTTGGCGACGTAAAAAAATACTAGTTTCCACAGTGGAATGAAAGGAGAGTAACGGAAAGTGTTTAATTTGCAAGTACATGAGACGAAAAAGTAGCTTTTGCGCGAGTTTGTGTAATCCGTTTTTCGGTTTGTATTTGCGTCTTTGAGTGCGTTTTTGCCTGGGACAGTAAGGTCGTATCGAGGTGAAATTTGTATGACGTACTGAGGTCGGTGGTCTCTTGGCGGTGTCAAAGTTTTAAGATTTGAAGTGAGGGCATCGAGGAGTTACGGACGTTTATGCAGCGTATTTTGAGACGATGAGAAGAGACGCGCCGCGCCGCGCCGCCTGGCCCAGTAAGTGTAGTTTGCTTTGATATAGGACCGTTTGGCGACGTAAAAAAATACTAGTTTCCACAGTGGAATGAAAGGAGAGTAACGGAAAGTGTTTAATTTGCAAGTACATGAGACGAAAAAGTAGCTTTTGCGCGAGTTTGTGTAATCCGTTTTTCGGTTTGTATTTGCGTCTTTGAGTGCGTTTTTGCCTGGGACAGTAAGGTCGTATCGAGGTGAAATTTGTATGACGTACTGAGGTCGGTGGTCTCTTGGCGGTGTCAAAGTTTTAAGATTTGAAGTGAGGGCATCGAGGAGTTACGGACGTTTATGCAGCGTATTTTGAGACGATGAGAAGAGACGCGCCGCGCCGCGCCGCCTGGCCCAGTAAGTGTAGTTTGCTTTGATATAGGACCGTTTGGCGACGTAAAAAAATACTAGTTTCCACAGTGGAATGAAAGGAGAGTAACGGAAAGTGTTTAATTTGCAAGTACATGAGACGAAAAAGTAGCTTTTGCGCGAGTTTGTGTAATCCGTTTTTCGGTTTGTATTTGCGTCTTTGAGTGCGTTTTTGCCTGGGACAGTAAGGTCGTATCGAGGTGAAATTTGTATGACGTACTGAGGTCGGTGGTCTCTTGGCGGTGTCAAAGTTTTAAGATTTGAAGTGAGGGCATCGAGGAGTTACGGACGTTTATGCAGCGTATTTTGAGACGATGAGAAGAGACGCGCCGCGCCGCGCCGCCTGGCCCAGTAAGTGTAGTTTGCTTTGATATAGGACCGTTTGGCGACGTAAAAAAATACTAGTTTCCACAGTGGAATGAAAGGAGAGTAACGGAAAGTGTTTAATTTGCAAGTACATGAGACGAAAAAGTAGCTTTTGCGCGAGTTTGTGTAATCCGTTTTTCTTTTCGGTTTGTATTTGCGTCTTTGAGTGCGTTTTTGCCTGGGACAGTAAGGTCGTATCTAGTTGAAATTGATATCACGTACTGAGGTCGGTGGTCTCTTGGCGGTGTCAGAGTTTTAAGACTGTAGGTGACGTGTCGTTAGATGCGTTGATGCAGTAGATATTCCGGGCACCGCTAAGTGTACCCCGGCCTCTCGCTGTCACTTGGTCGGAGTGGCCGCCTTATAACGTAACTGGAAGCAAGCGGAGCGCAGCGGAGTCGCATTGCAAAGTCGGGCAGCTTGGAGGGGAACAAGAAGTCGCTTGCTAAGTCGGGCGGCTAGGAGGGCGACATAATGCATGCTGCCAAGCACACTCGTGCCTCCCCCCCCCCCCCCCCACACAAACCACACAGGTGATACAGATGCGCCTGTTGAAATAACTTGTTTGCGACCTTGCTTGTTGAGTTGGGAGGCAAGTGAGGAAGCAGCTCGTGCGCCGCGACGAAGCCATCAGACACACAAGCCCCCAAGCAGCAATTAAAATTGTCGCTGTTAATTGTATTAGCAGGCATGCCACCCCCGCCTCTGACGGCGCGTAATACAGCTTATTTTTTTTTCCCCCTGGCTGGCTTTCCTTCTAGACACCCTTTCACTGCTGCCACACAGCACTGGTTGTGTTTTAAATATTATGTAATGCTCCAATTATTTTAATGCAGCCCAATTGCGACGATTTGTGTGTGTGTGTGTGTGTGTTCTGGAAATTTCTGTTTTGCTTTCTCAGTCGGGAAGCTAGGGTTGCAACAATATTATATTGAATCCTGCTAACTCAGGAAGTGCAGCCTGGAAGCAAATAGCTGAACATGGATTTTATGACGCCTCCAGGCGACTGTGAGAGGCTGTGCTCATCCCTGGATTCGCACCACGGGATATCGGCCGCGAGCTGCGAATTCCGACGAATGACGGGCCGCATTTTGTGCCCCATAACCCCCCCCCCCCCAACACACCCCCTATCGCAATACTGGACCGCGCTTTCCGACGCATTCTGTGGTGTCACCGCCAGACACCACACTTGCTAGGTGGTACTTTAAATCGGCCGCGGTCCATTTAGTACATGTCGGACCCGCGTGTCGCCACTGTGTGATCGCAGACCGAGCGCCACCACAAGGCAGGTCTCGAGATACGGAATAGCACTCGCCCCAGTTGTACGACGACTTTGCTAGCGACTACACTGACGAAGCCTTTCTCTCATTTGCCGAGAGACAGTTAGAATAGCCTTCAGCTAAGTCCATGACTACGACATAGCAAGGCGCCATTAACCGTATCTGAAGATAGTCTTATTTGTATTATCAAGAGCGATGTACCACAAGGATGGAATAAAGTTAAGTATTCGAGGAGCTGCATACTTTTCTTATTAGCATTCAATACTTATCCTGTTCCAGAATTCACGCCCGTCTGCGTTAGATAGCGTGCATTTCGGCCTCCTCTATCTACAAGGTGTTGGCACATTTGCCAACACATCACATTCCGTCCTTGGCGTACAATGTATCGTCTGCCCTGTGCCCCCCCCCCCTCCTCACACTTT